>NW_015173162.1:655863-793140 GCF_001447785.1 Gekko japonicus
GGCGACGGGAAAGGGCGGGGGGGGGGGGGGGGGGGCGGGCTTGGAAGCCGCTCTCGAAGGGCCCGGCGCTCTCTCTGGCTCCGGACCCCCACCCCGGCAGCACACGCTCCAGAGGGGGGGGTGGCCCACCGGCGCGGCCTCTCAGCCCGGCGCCCCTCCCGCCCTGTCCTCTCCACCGGCCCGTCCTCCTGGCTGGCGTAACCCCCTCTCGCCTCCCTCTCTTCCAGCCCAGCTGCAGCCGAGGGACCGTCCGAGGGCGGGCGACTAACTGGCCTTCAGGGAAACCAAAGACCCCTCCCCGTTCACTCCCACCCCCACCCCCCGCCGGGCCAGCGCCCGAGAGAGGCCACAGGCAGGCCGACACAGACCTGCCCCAGCTAGGTCCCTACGGTCAGGCCGACCGGGCTTCGACTGGGGTGGAGGTGCCTCCGCGCCCACAGTGGTTCGACACACACACACCCTCCGCCGTCAGCAAATAGTCGCCTGACACCTCACAAAGGGACAGGCACCCTCACTGAGCCTTCGGGGCAGGGCGGGATACAAATCGAAGGATAAATCAATAAAATAAATAAAACTATTCGTCGGGACACTGAAAGCTCCCTGCGTCTGATTCGAATTACTCGCGGCGGGTAGGTAGTCCGAGGACTCTGTCCCGAGCCTAACCCGGGACATTCGCCTTTCCCTAGTTCCTACTCCCCCTTGAGTCGCGTCGAGGGCTTGCAAGGCGATTGTCCTAGCTGCGCTTCCCCGGATGGAAGTCCCCTTGGATTCAGGGGAGCAGGCGCTGTCCTCGACGGGACCGGCGGAGCCCGGGACCTTTGGGCTTCAACAAATGCCTGAGCCCGAAACCACTCCCGGGACGGAGGCGCTCCGAAGACAACCGGGAGACTGATCGACTTCTCTGGCTGGCCCCCATCGGCCGCCCGTCAGTCTCAACGAATCACAACGACATTGGACGGAATGGGCTCACTTTGGAATAAGTAACGCCGGACTATCGGGAATCAGAAATCGGGATTCGGGTGGGTGTTAGGAAGTCTGACAGCTTTAAAATAAATCCAGGAGTTCTGCGACTAGTTTGTGTGTCCAGTTTTCTTACGGGAGGGGGAGGGGGAAAGCCCGCAAGCGGAAACCCACCCTCCCCGCTTACTCCGGGGTAATCCCACTGAACGTCTTTGGGATAAACCCTTTGTTGGCTGCAGGGGAAGACGGCTTTCGAGGAGGAGCGCCGGCCACGCGTGAGCTGTGCTACGACGAAGCACAAGCTCAGGAGGCGGTCCGGGTATCCCCGGGGGCAGCCTGGGAACTGCCGCCGAACAAGGCTCGTCTCCCGACCCATTCCAACGACAGGACGGAACCTCCCCCTCTGAAATCTTTCCCGGAGCTCAGCGCTGGAATTCAGACGCGATCATCCCGAACTGCCGGGTCTCGGAGCTTTCCTTGGGACTGTGCAACCCTGCGATCACCTCCAAAATCCCGTAAAGAGGCAAAAAATACCCCCCCCTCCACATACAGACACCCCCCCTCCAAGTCCCCCGCTGTGTAGGTCCCCTCGGGAGCGCAAAGGGTTAAGCGTCTCCCCCGAGCGTTTCCCCCGGCAGCCGCCCGTGCCGCTCGGGGGGGGGGGGGGGGGGGCGCCACCCCGCCGCGCCCCGGCTCTCCGCCTCGCCAGCAGCCCGCCGGGACAAGGAGGGCGACCTAGCAGTTGACGGGCTGATGGACTGGCAGGGAAGGGCTGCTGCCAATCGATGCCCTTACCTATCCCATCTGGAAGCGAGACGGGCCCCAGAAATAAAGGGGCCTCTCCCCGCGCCTTTTGCCCCCTTCCCAGCGGCCAGGGAGGGAGGCCACATCCCACCCCAGCCGACTCAGTACAGCAAAAAGCGACTCCACCACCGAGTTCACGCGGTCAACATCAACGGACCACGTGCCTGCATGTCTGAAAGCCCATAGCAGATCACGCAACCCCGACAGCTTTCCATGTCACACCTGGGATCACATCCAAGGCAATACTGTTCCATCAAGGGGATCCACACACACCTCTTCAAAGTCATGGTGCCAGGTTGAAATCAGACACTAAACTTCTCTGGCAGAGATGTCATACAGAGCAGGTTCAGAAATAAAAACAAATGGGGAATTCATTCTCTTTTGGGCAATGACTTCACTTATTTGAACAAAATTTGAGGTCAGTGGCACCTTTACAACCAATACAGTTTTATTCAAGGTATAAGCTTTTTGCGTTCAAGCACCTAGTATCGGAAGTGTACATGCACTGGAAAGTTTATACCTTGAATAAAACTTTGTTGGTCTTAAAGGTGCCACTGGACTCAAACCTTGTTCTGTTGCTTCAGACCAACATGGCTACCCACTTCACTTATTTGAACCACCATAAATGTCTCCAAAACAGGTCATCTCCAGTGTTCCCTCTAAGCTGAGTTAGTGTGAGCTAGCTCACAGTTTTTTAGCCTCTGGCTCACACATTTTTGTCTTAGCTCAGGAAGGGATGGCTCCAGAGCAAACTAATTTATGCAGGAGTCAAATCGCTCGCTCACAACTTTAATGCCAGTAGCTCACAAGGTAGAATTTTTGCTCACAAGATTCCACAGCTTAGAGGGAACATTGGTCATCTCCCCTGGAATACCATTACTATTCCCCCTAAAATCTGTTTGCTGGAAACACAGTGGATTGCCTTTCCCTTTTGCTTACTGTGGGGAAGATTTGCAAATGCACAAATCCACCTGCCTGCTTCAAATGCTCCCTGCTTGGGGTGCACCTCCCTTTGCTGCAGCTGTACTTCATAGCTTTGAATTCCCAAGGCCTTTCAAACAGTGGTATTCTCAAGTATCCCAGAATCACTTCAAGTCAGCAGCTTCCACTCTGCTATGGCCTGGTAGTTACCTTAGATGTCTGAAAGCATTTGTGAATACAGAGCAGGTATTGAATTGGCCTTAGGCAATCTTTCAGTTTATCCAGAGCAAATCCAGTAGTTCTGCACCTATGCATTTAATTTCTGAGCCACTTACCACAAGGTGGGGAAACCCAACAGCAGGTGGTAAGAAGGGCTCCAAAGAGAGAGAGAGAGAGTGTGTGTGTGTGTGTGTGTGTGTGTGTGTGTGTGAGAGAGAGAGAGAGAGAGAGAGAGAGAGAGAGAGAGTCTGTGCAAAGAAACAAAATGAATACAACTTTGCTGGGTTTTTCTAATTGGTCTTGCTAATTACGCAGAAAGTTAACAAATCCGCATGCTCTAAATAATCTTCCTTCAATGAAGGCAACTATAAGGGTGACAGAATTACAAAGGCAAACTACTGATACTGAACATGTGAAAACAATGGAGCAGACTTTGGATACTTGGGGAAACAGACACATGATGTAATGATCTGGGCAGCATACATGTGCTTCTGCGTGTATCCCTTTGCCATTTGGTACATTCCTAGCAGAGCACAAACTGAAAAAGATACTCTCATTTACTTTGACAATAGATCCGTATTTAACAGCTCAATCTTAAGGATGTCTACTCAGAAGTAAGCCCCACTGTGTTCAATGAAGCTTATTCACAGGTACATAGGATTGCAGCCTAGGAGAGATAATCTCTTTTGGGAGGGAAGCTGAAGTAGGAATCCAAAGAGAGCAAACTCTTGGCACGAATGAAGTTTACATTGAAGCAGCATTTTTTACAAAAATAAAAATTTTGCAATTAAAAATAAAACAGATAACACCAACAAGAAAACATTCATGGAAGCAAAAGAACTCCTCTGTGCTATAAAATTCAAAAGGCCCCCAAACTCATTTTCAAGCAGCTGGACAAAGGAGCACAGTTATCAAGGTCTTTGAGATTGCTTTGAAGATAATGGAGACTGGAAAAGAAAAGGTCTTGCAAATGTGTCCAGTAGAATGTTTCCAAGTTGCCTCAAGACAGAACTTGAGTAGAGCTAAAGCTGTTGCCACACAGGTGACTGAAATATGGATCTGATCTGAGGTTTCTTTCCTGTCTTCTTACACCATTCCTTTGTCTGAGGCAATTTAGTAAACTACCTGTACACTGAAGAAAGTACCACAAGTTCTTCAAAGCCTAGTACTGTCATTTAACATTCACAGAATAGCACGAAACCCACACTGTACCACAAGGCACTTGCTGCCTAAAGGAATTTGCAGAGTTTGTGGGGCCTCAGAATACGGTTTATTCATTGGGTCTGTGGGATGACAACAGTTCTGCCACTGAGCCACTTCTCACATGGCTAACACCACTTGTCTTCTGTCTTTCAACTCTGGAAGTTCAACAAAGTGTTGACAGCAAGGATGGGGGGGGGACATTTCCAAGCAAATATATGCTAATTGGTCTTGGACAGATCCAGAGAAACAGATACACACACACACACACACACACACACACAAAGGATTCTGTCTGGAACTGGAAAGATTTGGGGGAACTAAGATGAAGGGGCAGAGGATTTGTGCAGGTTCTTACAGCATGCAGTGCTTGTATCTGCCCCAGGGTGACCACATCTATCAACTCATTCTGATGATAAGAGCAAAAGCAGAACAGACTCTGGTATAAACATGCATCTTAACCCTCAGTGCTTTTGTTGAGAACATCTTTCTTCATGAATTCCATCTGATTCTGGGCTCTTGCTGGGCCTTCTCCAAGTTTTCTATGATACCTAAGCTTTTTAGGTTGCTGAGAAAATATGCTTTCCTTTCAATTTTAACTAGTGATGGAGGGTATTTTTGGCAGAACTTCTACAGCATTGTACTAGTAAATTAAATTTAGTGAAAATATTTAGGAATGTTCCCTGGTATTCCATAATGTTTTAGGATGACTGTGTGTCTGTCCATTCCTGTTTATATTTTAACTTCATCTGAACCTCACTGACAACACTGGTGGCAGAACTGAAATCCTTTCCCTCAGTGGTTCAGAGTTCATGCCTCCCACAGTCTATCAAGACGTCTTACTGGGCATCATTAAAGGACCAACAAATGTTTGTCTTTGAATTCATCCTGTTCTTTAGAATTGTTTCAGAAAATGCTGCTATGTATGTGTTCTTATGCCCTGTTCTGAAAAAATAACAATTTTGTGTTATAGCTGTGATATTTGGTGTGTTGAGTGGTGGACAAGGAGCACAACATAAACATACTAATTGAATGGTTCACTTTGTCACAGCAAGAGCAACATCTGGGTTTGTGTGCACTGTTTTGTGGAGGACCAGATGTGCCCCATTGCGGAGCACCATTTGGATTTTTTTTGCCTCAGGCGCCCATATTTCTTAGACTAGGCCTGACCCTACCTCAGTGTTTCCAAAACACGTTATCTTCTGTAATGTGTTGGTGTGTTGCCAAATAAATTATGAGAAAGGGTATCTCCCTGTCCCATAGTATGTGGATACTGACAGACGGCGAAATCTCGCTTTTGATTTAGAGTGAAGAGGCAGGATGTGTCTGTTGGTGGGGGGAGCCATTACTAAATCACCAAGTCAAATTAATCAAGAAGACTTAAGTCGAAAAGAGACAGTAGTCCAAAGTTTGTCCACATTAGAGAGGGCAATTGTTTTGGCTAGTGGTGAAGCTCTAATGCTAGTTGAGCTGCAGTGTCACTGCTTGCTGGATCTCACCATTTGTGCCCTCCTCTGGCTAAGAGCTGAACAAAGACTCTGCCTCTGCACTGTCACGAAGCAGAGCCAATAAAAAGCAAACTGATATTACAATTTTGATTTCCCCGGGGACCTGAAGGGGCTTAATGTAAGAATTATTATCCATTGTGAATAGCAGCTGATATAGCACACACAGAGGAAATGGTTTTTTAAAATAATAATAATAAAACAAACACTGCTTTCCCTAAGAAATGCTAACATTTTTTATTGAAATGTATGCTCTAAGAGTTCATTAAACTTCTCCTGACATTTTGAACTGATCAAACACCCCCTCCCTCCATGCCTCCCCTCCCTAATGTTGCTTAAGTAATGAATGTTTGCAAGAAAACTAGAGAAGATCTAAGCACAAAAACCTCTCGTCTGAGCACATGTGCTCGGTGAGTGTGTGTGTATATTACATTCACCCCCCTGTACCAGGGTGTTTTTGCAGACACATCCCACATTTATTGCCCTGAACTTTACATAGATGTCTGCATCTCTGAAACCTCAGTATTTCCTCTAAAGAGGCAGTCAAGCATAGAAGTAGTCAGTCAGTAAGCTGCCTTTCCCCCCTTTTTAAACTCACAAATTAATTTTTTCCAGTTCTTTGGTTGCTTTAAAAAAAAAAAAATTGCCTCAGGTGAAAACAAAAGGGGTCACCGGTAAAGCATATAATGGTGAAAGCTTCATTTTGGAAACTAGCGCTGACTGTTACAGTCACTCCGTTGAGAAGTGTTCCGATTGCTAAAAAGCCAGATCTGGCAATATGGATTTTAGCAGGATATTCATCTGCCTTCATTTCCCAGACTGATTGCACATGATTTGACAGTAATGATTCTAATGGGCCTTATAATGTTGTCTTTGCCTTCCCTCTACCTGGGAGGTTCACAAACTAGTTATATATCTTCCTTCCCAATAGGTTTTTCTTTTTTCTTTTTTTAAAGGCCGGTACTAGGGCATTGGAAACCAGCATGCATGATAAATGAGAGGCATTTCCCCTTTTTTGAGCCAGGCAATAAGAATGCCATATCACAACTATGTAGCCTAAAACCATGAGTCAAACAGAAGGTGCGCTTAATTTTTTTAGATGCTTAATTCATCCAGATTTAAGTGCAGATGTTTGTGAATGGACATTTGATGGTTATGGTATTGTTGTAAACTGTATATATCCTTGATTCAGGAAGTTGCATAAGATGATTTAATACAAAAGGTATTCGGAGAATCCTCCAGATATTTCTGGTTTTAAGATACCAGAGTAGCTGTATGAATAGTACATGAATCAGTAGTACGGAAAACCTTGAATCCATTGACAGCACTTCCCATTCCTATCAGACAAAAAAAAGGTTTTTACAAGGTTTCTTTTGAAAGGTTTCTAAAGAGCTTTAATGATTCTTGCTGATGGGTAAGACCTAGGGTAACGGTATTCTAATCACATCCTGATTATAGATATTGTTTTATTGTTCATGAGAAGCGCTGACAACAGCCAGCATGCGTTTGTTGGCATTTTATTATTTCACACACATCTACAACATGTGTGTGCAAACCGAATAATTTATACAGAACTTTTAATAATCCACAGAACATTTTACATTCTCAGTCCTGTGTGCCCTCACAACAATCCCATGAGACATGGGTCTTAACAACTCCCATTTTACAGTTGGGAAACTGATGCTATCCCATAAATCAATGTGGTGTTGAACACAGTTGTGAGCCAAATTTCTGAGATTAAAGTCTATCTATTATAGCACATTTTCTCAGTATATATACGTTATCTTTCTGAGCAGTATACAAATAGGGAACATGCTTATTCACAAGAATAAACAGACTATAAATTCTTGTTCAGAGTTCAGGTTGTTTCAAGAAATTGATCATGTTTTACTTTTGCTCAAAACTCCTCAACAAAACTGAAACCAAATATGTCATGATGGGCTACTGGTTTTGAAGCCAGTTTGTATCTCAGACATCATTGGTTTAATTCCCTTGCCAGTCGAACAGGTGCTAAGGGAAAATGATTTATTTATTTATTTCATTAAACTTCTAACACACCCTCCCCTGCATTGCAAGGCTCAGGATGGGTAACAACAGGTTAAAAACAATTATCATAATTAATTATTAAAACAATTTAACATGATCACAATCAAAATAAGTGCAGATGGCGATATAGGTACTGATACAAGTTATTAAGGAGAGGTTGTGCAAGCTGTGTGTTTGTAAAAAGCTACAACACAATGCAATGGATGGCAAGACGGGGGGAGGATTGGGGGAGGCCAAATTAGATGGAAACTTCACTGCCTCAACCGTATTCCTGGCAGAACATTTCTGTTTTTTACAGGCCCTGCAGAACTGTATTAGGTTCTGCAGGGCCCGGATCTCATCTGGAAGAGTGTTCCACAAGGCTGGGGCCAGTGCTGAAAAGGCTCTGGCCTGGTTTGAGGCAAGACAAATACTTTTTTGGCCGGAGACCACTAGAAGGTTGGTGTTCATAGAGTGCAATGCTCTCTGGGGTGCGTACCAGGAGAGACGGTCCCAAAGATATGTTGGTCCTAGACTGTGTAGGGCTTTGAAGGTTAGAAACAAAACCTTGAATCCTGTATTAAACTTGGAGCCAGTATAGCTGGCGGAGCACCAGTTGTATGTGGGCTCTAAGTGGAGTGCTTGTAAGCACACACGCAACCGCATTCTGGACCAGTTGGAGCTTCCAGGTCAGTTTCTAGGGTAGCTCTGTGTAGAGTGAGTTACAGTAGCCTATCTGGAGGTGACAGTTGCATGGATGACTGTAGCTACGTCAAGTTGGTGCAAATGGAAAAATGCCAGTCTGGCAACATTAGTGATCTGGGCCTACATTGAAAGGGAGGCATCCAAGATCACTCCTAAGCTCTTCACAAGTGGCCTTGGTGTTAATGGCTCACTGTGGAAGTTGGCATCCCAACCAGGGATTTCCCTGGCTCAGCCACAGGACCGCTGTCGTTTTTTGTGTGTATTTTATTGTGTCTTTTTATGTTTGTGTGAGTGTGCATGTACATGGCAGTGTGTGTGCACCTATAAATCATGGCTACCTCTGGTGACTCACCTCTATTGGGGGCCTGGAGGATATTCAAAGAAGTGGCTGAATAAAGCCTGCCCCTGTCTCCCGCCTCTGGTATTTGAAGGAGGTATCCCATCCAAGTACTTGCCAGAGTCGACCCTGCTTAGCTTCCAAGATCTGACGAGATCAGACTTGCCTGGGTTATCCAGGTCAGGACCTCCATCTTTAATGGATTTAGTTTCAGCCTGCTCTGCTTCAGCCAACCAACCACAGCCTTTAAACCTCTGGGCAGATTGTGTGGGGAAGCATTCGGCTGGCCGTCCATCAACAGATACAGCTGGGTGTCATCAGCATACTGGTGACACCCCAGCCCAAAGCTCCATATCAGCTGGGCGAGAGGGCACATAATAGATGTTAAATAACATTGGAGAGAAGACTGCCCCCTGGAGGATACTGCACACCAAAAGGTGTCATGCTGAACCTTCCTCCCCAAGTGCCACCCTCTGTCCCTGACGGTGGAGAAATGAGACAGACCACTTCAAGGCTGTCCTAGGAATCCCACATCAGTGAGGCAGTGGGTCATTAGGTCGTAATCGACCATGTCAAAGACTGCTGTAAGGTCGAGCAAGAACTGCAGCACTGACCCGTCTCAATTCAGGTGTCTATGAGGTCATCCATGAGGGCAACCAAAGCCATTTCTGTCCCATAGCCAGGGCAAAAGCCAGATTGGAAGGGATCAAGAACCCAAGTGTCATCCAAGAATGTCTGCAGCTGTTCAGCTGCCATTCTGTCAACTACTTTGCCCAGGAATGAAAGATCTCAAACTGGGTGGTAGTTGGATGGATCAGTAGGATCCAGAGATGGCTTATTTAAGAGCGGCCTCACCACTGCTTCCTTTAAAGCCCGTGGGAAAGTCCCTGAACACAGGGATGGATTTATAATATTAGCCATGGGGCCCCGTCTTCCATCACCACTGGCTTTCACCAGCCATGATGGACATGGGTCTAGGAGGCACGTAGTGGGCTTAACAGCTCCCAGAATTCTGTTGACTTTTTACCGGCCTTATTTCCATTGCCTTTTAAAGTTCAAAAATAGAACTCACACTCCACTTAAATATTTATACTTTAAAACCCTGACCTGGAGAGCACAGGCTAGCCCAGTCTTGTCAGATCTCAGAAGCTAAGCAGGTTTGGTCCCAGCTAGTATTTGCATGGGAGACCACTAAGAAAGTCCAGGGTTGCTATGCAGGGGCAGGCAGTGGCAAACCACCTCTGGAAGTCTCTTGCCTTGAAAGCCCTACAGGGTCGGCATAAGTTAGCTGCAACTTGATGGCACTTTTCACCCACCTAGGAAATACAACAAACAAGCAAACACTGTGATATGAATGAGTAGGACATTTAATAAAGATAATATATATTATAAATAAAACTTTACAATATTACAAGGAAGAGTCCATCATTCTCAATGAGCACCCAGATATAAGCTCATTTCGTCCCAATCTTCCTCAGGAGTAATCCTATTGTATCGAAAGGTGTCAGCCTCTTGATACAGCTGAATGTTATGTTAGGAGCAAACCAATGCTTAAGTTCTTTATTTTCTTCAAATTATCCCAGAAAAAACTCATGGTATTTAAAATGAAGTGATAAGATTCTGGGATGATTTCTAAATGTTTCAGCTCTTTATATTGAAGATGATGATTCCGCAATTAATTTAAAATGTAAAAATAGAGCCCAGTCCATCTCTTTAAAATATTACATTAATTACAAGTGAATTTAAAAGTGGACATATTACACAGTGGACATATTACACAGAGGTTCAGCCTATAACAACCTTGTTAATGTTTTATAGCTTTAAGAAAGAGATGTCCAACATGCAGCTGCATGGAATTAATTAGAATACTTTTCTTTATAGAGTCTGGGTTCCAGCTGTCAGGAACTTTAGGCAGGTAATCCACACACCCAGCCTTCTTCAGAAGATAAGTGTTTATTATGGTAACGCAGAACTAAAGTACATGCATACAGCCTGTGTTAAGAATGACCTGTAATATGATGGCCACTAACTTATAGAGCAGTGATGGTGAACCTTTTAGAGACCGAGTGCCCAAACTATGACCCAAACCCCACTTATTTATCGCAAAGTGCCAACACGGTAATTTAATCTGAATACTGAGGTTTTACTTTAGAAAAAACAACTCATACATTAACTTAAGATGATCCAAACAAAGTAAGGAAAGCAATCCCAAATGCTTTCATTTACTTAAAATTATTTGGCAGAGAATTCAACACTTTAATGATGGTCTGGGCCTGGCTGGGGCGATGGCACACATGTCCACAGAGAGGGCTCTAAGTGCCACCTCTGGCACCCGTGCCATAGGTTTGCCACCACTGTTATAGAGTATTCAAACAGCCCCCCCCCACCTGCGAAGCCAATAAAGTTTTCTCGCGCACTTGGGCCCTGCCAGTAAGCAAAGAATTTTGCGCCTAAAGCAGTTACAGTTCTCAGGCCTGGGGAATTACAGAAAAGCATCTTCAAGGCCAATGTGCAGATAGTGAAGCGCTAGGCAGAGAAGCGCTGAGGACAGGAGGGAGATAATATCCCCCCTCACATTCCAACACCATGACAGGGCTACCTGACATCCTGCCCCTCCAAAGACCCGCCCCCTGGCTTGTCTGGAAAGCGGAGATGGAAACGCTCGAGAAGGCAAGGAGCGGAAACATGGTCTGCTGACACCCACTCCCTGTGTTGTGGACCAAAATCCACCCGTTCAATCAAATAATACAGTTTATTGCGCCTAAGCTTAGAGTCCAAAATATCAGCAACTTCGTGATGTTTTTCGCCTCCAACGATAATGGGGGGTGGGCATGTATTTTGCGGTCACCAAGCATTAGTCCCAGGATCACGACGGAGAAGGCTAAAACAGAAAACAGCATTTAAGTGCCTTAAATTTTTAGGCAAGTCCACCTCCACAGCAATGTCATTGATCTTGCAGAGGACCTTAAAAGGTCCAATAAACTTCCACTGCAATTTACGGCTGGGCTGTAGGTTCCTGATGTTTTTGGTGGAAAGGTACACAGAATCACCAGGCTGCACATCCCATGCCTCAGACCATTTCTTATCGGCCTGGGACTTTATAGGCTAGTTTAGCCAAGTCCAATGTCTTGCAAAGGAGGGGCCACACATCTTTTAAACACTGACACAATTCACCCACCTCCCCAGCTGGGAGAGGCCCCTCCAACAGAAACGGGAGGGGAGGTGCCTCATAACCATACACAGCCATGAACGGGGAAACACCAGTCGATGAGTGATAAGCATTGTTGTAACAAAATTCAGCCAAAGGGAGGAGACCCTCCCAATCATCTTGTTGGTAGTTTGTGAAACAGCGGAGGTACTGTTCCAAGGTTTGGTTAACCCTTTCCATTTGGCCATCAGTCTCGGGGTGATAGGCGTAATAATAATAATAATAATAATAATAATAATAATAATAATAATAATAATAATAATAATAATAATAATTTGGTTTATACCCCGCCCTCCCTGCCAAGGTGGGCTCAGGGTGGCTCACAACAGTTCATAAAATACAATAAAATACAATCAAACCTATTATAGGCTTGTAAATTACTTAAAATAACAATCATTTAAAACATAAATACGAAGGCAGCAGTTCAAACAGGGAGGCCTCTTTCAACCCCCATGAGAAACATGAGCTCCCCCCCAGAACTTGAAGACAAATTGGGAGCCCCGGTCGAAGATAATTTTCTGGGGCAGTGTATGCAGGCGGAAAACATGCTGAATAAATGCCTTGGCCAAGATGCGGGCTGTAGGAAGGGCTTTAAATGGAAAACAAATGCACTACCACCCAAATGACAGTTTTTCCCTTGCTAGGTGGCAAGTCAGTAATAAAATCCATAGAAATGACCTCCCAGGGCTGTCCAGGGGTAGGCAGAGGTTGTAGCAACCCTGGAGGTTTACCCGGCCGAGCTTTGCACATAATGCAGGTCTGGCAAGATTGAACACAAAACGATAAGTTTTTTCTCATTTCGGGCCACCAAAATTGTCGTTGGAGGAGATGAAGGGATTTGACAGACCCCAAATGGCCAGCCAGTTTGTTGCCATGAACAACAGACATAATCCCCCCCCCCGCAGCATCAGGGGAACAAATAATTTGGAACCCTTGTACCCAGGGCTCTAGTCGGGGGGGAGCTCTCAGGTACGGAGCTCCGGAAGAGAACCTCTAGGGGGCGGGGCGGTCACGTGGTGAAGCCCCGCCCCCTTCTTTACCCCGCCCTCTGCTTCGATCCTCATTCCGTTTGGGAATGAGGATGAAGCAGGAGGGTAAGTAGCCGGGCCTTCTGACACACTTCCGGTGATGTCAGGGGGTGTGGCCTTCTGTCACTTCCGGTGATGTCAGGGGGCGTGGCATATGCAAATAAGTTATGCTAATGAGTTATGCTAATAAGCTCCGGCAGCTCTTTTTCTACAACAAGACCCCTGCTTGTACCAACATCCATTTGGGTGCTCCACCGCCTCCCCCTCCTTGCTCAGTTCCAGACAGTCCACCTCAGAGAGGGCGGAAGCGAATTTCTCCTCCCATCCAGACATAGAGGCAGAGTCAGGAGGGGCCGAGGCTCGGCTGCATGTCACTACAACCCCTCCCAACTGTGTAGGCGTGAACGTGGAGTCAAGCACCCCCTCCTGCTTGCTGTCGTGTTGCGGGGGAAAGCATCAGCCAGAGAGTTCGCTTTCCCGGGGAAATGGTGTAATGTGAAATTGAACTTGGAAAAAAAGTCAGCCCAGCAGAGCTGTTTGGCATTCAGATTGCGTGGAGTGCGCATAACATCCAAGTTCTTGTGATCAGTCCACACCTCAGAACAGACCCACACACCTTCCAACCAGTGGCGCCAGGTAGAAAGCACCAGCTTGATGGCCCCCGCCTCCTTATCCCAAACAGGCCAGTTACGCTCAGTGTCATTGAACTTCCGAGAAACATACGCCAAGAGTTTCCTATCCTCCCCCTCCTGAAGGATTGCCCCTCCCATCGCAACGTCAGAAGCGTCAACTTGCACAATAAACTTTTTTAGTTCGTTTGGGTGGGCTAACACCGGTTTGGATGTAAACAGATCTTTAAGGCACTCAAATGCCTCCTGGCAGTCATTTGTCCACACAAGCTGTGCCCCGGGCCGAGTGCTCTCAGGGCCTTTCCCCTTAGTCTTCAGCAGATCTGTGAGCAGTAAACTCACCTGGGCGAAGTTAGGGAGAAAGGACTGGTAAAAATTGGCAAAACCAAGGAATGCTTGTAATTGCCTTCTGGTCCTTGGCGCCTCCCACCCCACCACGTCGCGCACTTTGGCCAGATCCATTTCTAGCCTCTTGTGCGAAATGTGGTAACCCAGGAAGTCAATTTCAGATCGGTGGAACTCACACTTAGAGAGTTTTGCAAACAGTTTGTGCTTATGCAATGTTTGGAGAACCTCCTGCACTAGCTTCACATGAGCAAGCTTATCAAGGGAATAAATCAATATATCATCAAGGTAAACAATCACCCCCTTGAATAAGTGCTTGTGTAAGACTTCATTGATCAGGCTTATGAACACCCCAGGTGTCCCCTGGAGGCCGAAGGGCATAACCCGGTACTCAAACTGCCCCAGAGGGCAGTCTTGTATTCGTCTCTGGCTTTTATGCGGACACGAAAATAAGCATCCCGTAAGTCAAGTTTTGAAAAGATTTTCCCTTTGGCCACCTCAGCCAAAAGATCTTTCATAAGTGGGAGGGGGTATGCATTTGTCGTTGAAACCGCATTCAGCCCTCGGTAATCCGTGCACAATCGCAACCCCCCATCTTTTTTCTTCCAGAACAAGACAGGGGCCGCAAAGGGGGAGGAAGCGGGTTGGATAAAACCGTGCACCAAATTCTTATTGATGAATTTGCGCAATTCCACTTTCTCCATCAGGCTCATGGCATACAATTTCCCTTTGGGTAATTTGGCTTCAAGAAGCAGTTCAATGGCACAGTCAGAATGTCTATGAAAGGCAACTCGTCAGCCTCCTCTTCTTCAAAGACCCGTGATAGATCCTGGTATTCCACCGGAATGGCATCCAGCTCCTCAGCAGCCAAACAGGCTCGGAGGGGTTTGTTAGGAGGTCTTCCCCCCCAAGAGTCTTCCCAGACATGCAAGGAACATTTCAGAGAGATAAAGTTCACTAGCCCCTCGTCCCAAAGTATGTATGGGTCATGGGTGTGTAACCACGGGCTTCCCAGCACCATTGGAAAACGGGCAGCCGCCGTGATGATAAAGGGATGGTGCCCCCAATGGGACCCTACCCCCATCCTTAATGGCACAGTCTCGTATTTGCAAGGCTCTTTCATAGCATACCCATCCATTTGGGTGAATACAATGGGATCCGCTAATCGAACAACCTTAGCCCGCAATCCTGTAATCAAGGAGGGATTAATCAGATCTCGCCACAGCCGGAGTCTATGAGACCTCGCACCCGGACGTGGGTACCGAGCTCCGAGTTCTGGACAGTCACGGTAATGAAAAAGAGGGGGGGATATCCGCTCCCCATTTTTGGCACCTCGGGGATCAGGACCTGCTGCTCTGTGCCGCTTAGTGCAGGTCCTGTCCATTTCCTGTAGGCTGGTCCTCATCCTCACTAGACGACTCTAGCTCCTCTTTCGGGATGCTAGCTTGCAGAGCTTTGGGGCCCTTCGGCTTCACGGAAGGTTTCTTCACAGGCATATCAGACCTCCGCTTCTCTGATGGTTTCTTCACCGGGTGGGTGAGGTCCCCCCTCGGACATGTGGCCACAAAATGGCCCAGTAATCCATATTTCAGGCACAGACCTTGTTTCATACGTAGGTTCACCCCTTCTTTCTTCGAGGGGGGTGCCTTCTGCTTAGGTGAGGCCAGTACCGTCTTACCCATCGTAGTAGCGTTATCGAGTTTGATGGTGCGCAGGCAGGTCTCTGCATCCGCTGCCTCACAAATCCAGGCGTTCAGGGAGATTGGGTTGATGCTATGAAGAACTGTCTCCCAGACCTCCAGGTTAAGGCCCAAACGGTACTGCTCTGCCAGGACCTCATCAGGCCAACCTCTAATTTGTGCTACTTGCCTCCTTAATTCACTCATATACGCCTTGACTGACAGTCTACCTTGCTTGAAGGTGCATAAAAAGGCACCTGCCTGCACTCCCGCGTTGGGATCTTCGAACTGAGCCTGTAGGGCCCACATGAAGGCATCCACTGACTGGAGTTCCGGTCCATCAGTGTTATGCAGACTAACATACCAGCCCGCTGCCTTGCCCTTCAGATGGGAAGTGATGTAATCCACTCTGTGTTCTTCGGTTGGAAACAGGTGGCCCCAATTCATCACAAATTTTTGGTGCACACCACGAAGAACTGCAGGCTCTCTGGAGATCCATCAAACATCGCATCCAGGGGCTCAGTCAGGCGATGGAGATCTGGGCGATGGAGATTGTTGGAACCCCAGGCCCCAGTGGTCTCACGGGAGGATGAACCACAGGAGGGGGTAGCCGTGGCCGAGGAACCTGAGCCGGGGCTCCTGGTGCTTGTACTTGCAGTACCAGTTGCAGTGGGCCCTGTCGCTGATGTCAGTGGCCCCTGTCTCTGAAATGCCTGCTGCACTGCCGTGGCAACCATGATAGGGATTCCCCGAAGAGAGTTCTCGAGCATCTGCATCATCCAGTCGAACACCCTCTTGAGTAGGTCCAACCGGGTGCTGATGAACTCCTAACCCATGTCTTCACGTTCCACTACCACGTCGGGCCCCATAACTGCATGAAGGGTTACATCACCGCAAACCTCCATCTCATACTCGTCTAGGCTGGGTGGCTTGTCATAGCAACTTCCCCAACGGTGAGCCAGGGGCGAAATAGGCGAATAAAAAGTCCAAGTTTCATGTGGTTTCTCACTGAACCAGCCACAATGGGAGCCCCACAGATGGATAGTCACCTAGGCCTGAGCCTCCCCGAAGGGAGCACAGAGAACATCTTCTTCTTCCATGCCAGTGTCCTGTGGATCCTTCTCCCCCTTCTCGAAGTCGCCTGAGTTATCCTCAGGCAAGGTTTGGTCCTTGCCGTCGGGTTGTGCCTTCTCACCTTCGCTCATCTCCACGAAGAGATTCGCGTCGAAAATTATTCTTAACACTTTGTCAGGAACTTTAGACTGGTAATCCATAGGCGAATAAAAAGTCCAAGTTTCATGCGGTTTCTCACTGAACCGGCCACAACGGGAGCCCCACAGATGGGTAGTCACCTAGGCCTGCCCCCCCCCCGAATGGAGCATGGAGAACATCTTCTTCTTCCGTGCCAGTGTCCTGTGGATCCTTCACCCCCTTCTCGGAGTCGCCTGAGTTATCCTCAGGCAAGGTTTGGTCCTTGCCGTCGGGTTGTGCCTTCTCATCTTCGCTCATCTCCACGGAGAGATTCGAGTCGAGAAGAAAATGATTCTTAACACTTTGTCAGGAACTTTAGGCAGATAATCCACACACCCAGGCTTCTTCAGAAGATAAGTGTTTATTATGGTAATGCAGAACTAAAGTACATGTATACAGCCTGTGTTAAGAATGACCTATAATATGATGGCCACTAACTTATAGAGCCAATGAAGTTTTCTCTCTCGTGCGGGCCCTCTCACCAAGCAAAGAATTTTGCGCCTAAAGCAGTTACAGTTCCCAGGCCTGGGGAATTACAGAAAAGCATCTTCAAGGCCAATGTGCAGATAGTGGAGTGCTAGGCAGAGAAGCACTGAGAACGGGAGGGAGATAATATCCCCCCTCACATTCCAACACCATGACAGGGCTACCTGACACTAGCTTGTTTTAGAGAGCATTTTGCCAACCAAATTTACAAAGAAGAAGAAGAAGAAGAACGTATTAATGTTTGCTACTACTATAAACATTAATACAGCGTTCATGGAGAGCATTTAAGCCAGCATAATACAAACGGCTTGGGCACCTAGTTAAAGAAGACAAGACTGACTTGCTCCTAATACAGACACTTGAAATGGATCCAAAAGTAAGTTTGAAGAAAAAATTAAAATAATAATAAAAAAATAATATTAAAAATTAAAAATAATAATATTCCATTCAGCTCCACGTTGCTTTTCATTTTAAATACCATGGGATTTTTCCAGGATAGTTTATCTAACATCAAACAAATATACAGTTTGGTTTGACAGTAAAATTATGCTACTAGCTCCTCCCACTAACAGAACATCCTTCATGTTTTTGTTAGGATGGCTGTTAGAAAACATAAATATCTGCCTCTGGTAAATAAGAACCACTCTTGTGAATAAATACATCCGGTCCAAACTAGCTCAGAGTTTCAACTCGTTGTTGGCCTGGTGAATGGTTAGAAGGCTGCTACCACCAGAAATATTTTAGATGTCAAGGATCAGGCTGTGGGGAGAATCTTATATGGCCTTTGGCTGTCTCTAGTCCATTTCAGCTTCAATTTTGTAGGCTTTCACCTGCATAACTGAGCACAAATCTCATCCTAAAATGTGCACAAAGTAGTAAGGCAATTCCTTTAGATCAGTACAGTGTCTTACATCTTCAGCGGCAGAACACACACAATATAATTAAAAATCTATTTGAGGAGAAGCATGCAAATAATGAAAACATGCAAAACAGTTATGTTAATACTAGTCTAGCAGATGTAGTACACCAGTCATTCCAAGCCAAAGCAACATTTGGCACATGAGAGCATAGCAATGGATTTTGTTGAAATTTTTCAGTCATTATACATGTTAAAATGTATCTACAGACAACTTTTTAAAAATCCATATCTGTCCATAGCCTTAGAAAAATGTGTTTGAGATCACATTTCCCATAAAATGTGTGTTCATTCTCGTTGCCATAGAATGAGATGTGTACTACCTGCTCCAGTACTCCAGTACTCCAGCACTCCAGTAATTACAACTATTTTTATGGAGGGGATAAACACATCCTAAATTACCAGAGAAGTGGATTTTAGATATTATGGTACCTTGCATGCATGCTATTTTAGGGGGGCAAAATGGGAGATCTTGCATTTCCCCAAAACTCAGTAGCCTAAAACACAAGCACATGGACACCAGTACATTAATCCACATGCCAAAACCCATTACTGGATCTGCTTGTACATGCATGCTTATGGACACAGGAATTCCTGAAAATGTGGAAATGTTTCACCATCAGTTACTGCTGCAGCTATCCTATTTTTGCAAGGCATTTTGAGCTTCAAAATGAGGCCTTAATAACTTTTGTAGATAAAGTATGTCTCTGGCAATGAAGGGGAAAAACCCACATGTATTTTATAGCAAATGTGACCTAGAGGGGTGTAGCCATGCCCCTAGTGACAGAACTTTTTAAAAAATGGCTGTGGATACATTTCAACATGTATAACAACTGTGCAAAATTTCAACATAACCTACAACTATGAAGCAAGCTCCATTTGTTGATTTGTCATGGAATGTCCTACTCTGGATTGTTAGCCAAATTGCTCTAAATTATTATCAATATTGGGGAATTATAAATTATTATTAATAAGCAATTGGCAAAGGGAGCTTTCACCTTTGTATACAGAGGCTGTCACTTATCCAGAGCACCAGTAACAGACAAGCAGGCTGATATTAGTTTAAATCAAAGTCTTTTACTGTATTTTATGCACATTCAGACATTACACAATCACACATACAATTATACAGGGCTAGGAAACTTAGAGAGATTGGGATAGCACAATTGCATTAGCAGGAGATTCGTTGTTTGCGCAATACTTTTACCTGATCCTGAAGAGAGGAAGTCTTCCAAATGGAAAAATAAGGAAATACTAGAAAAATGGGGATTATGCTAGGAAAAGGGAGCGTGCAGACTGAACCAGCAGAAAGCAAGAAAGCACATAGGACTCTAGCTGCGCAGACCAAGAGTCTTAAGGCAAGGGTGGGTGGCAAGCTAGCCACAAGTTTCAAGAAGCAGAGAGTATAGAGGTCGTTGGGGGGGGGAGAAAGACCATGTGACTGGCTGTCCCCTTTTATGAGGGAGGCTTGGAAGGTTGGGCCAGGCTGGCCACATGTCCTAGTCACATGTCTCTTGGGGATGACTTAAGCTGGTCACATGTCTTGGCCCACCTCCTCTGGGGTGTCACAGGGGGAGGGCTTGCTGGACCCCTCCCAGAAGACAACCCCTCTGTGGTCTGTTCCAAAAAGTCATGTATGCAGTGGAGTAAGGGGGTCTAGATTGGCCAATATTAAATGTTAATTAAGCTGGTAACAGAGACACCTGGATGGAGGTTGAGTAATCGTTTAACACTAATTGTCCTCTTTGTCTAGAGACTGCCAAAACTGGTTCTTCCAGGTGGGCAATCGAGCCAATCCTTTTGTTAAGGGTTTGTGGAGGATGTTCTTTTGTGTAGGCTTTGCAGCAACGAGGATGTTGGGGGAGGGAAACATGTCAGCTTTCTGGAACAGAGTCACTTAATGGCGTTGTGACTCCATGGCTTAACCAGCAATGGCAAGCTGGCCCTCCTTTCCCATTGCCTCACCTCCAATTGCCTGCTTTAGTAACATCACTCGGGCAGCCACTATGGCTGTTCGAGTACCACCGCGGTCGAGGTGAGCTCTCGACCTTTATCCCAGCTCCCGCCCACCCAGCGGTTCGAAAAGCAATTAGTTGCAAGTAGATAAATGGGTACCCACCCTTAGTAGGGTGGGGGGCACCCTGCCTGACGTCGGATGGTCGGCGGCGACGGCGGCGAACGAGAACTCGGCTCAGCTCGGAGATCGGAGGTGGCGTGGCGAGATGGCGGCAGCGAAAACAGCAGCAGCAGCAAGCTACAGCAGCAGCAAGCTACAGCGATCGCCATGGCGACATGGCGACCCCTGGTGGCCAGGAGAGAGGAAAACATCCAGACGGCTGCTGAGACGGGGCACGTTGATAACGTCAGACGCTGGCTCAGCGGAGCCAGAAGGACGTGGCTGGGACCAGCAGAAGATGCGAGTCATGCACCCCATAGGAAGAACTATCCGGAACGAACAGAATGCCAAAGCCAAGTGAAGCGCCGAGTGCCGAAGCTGAGAAACATCCCAACCACCACCACAAGGGTGCTGATAGGTAACCCCTACCCCATATAACTCTGTGGCCCTAGTTAGGGAAACTCGGGTGATTAGCACCAATTGTAAGCCGCTCTGAGACCCTCTGTGAAAAAGAGAATTCGAGCGGGATATAAAGTTGAAGGTTAAAATAAAAATAAAATAAAAAATAAATAAGAGAGCAAAAAGCTCCTTGCTGGCTAACAGGATGAAGGACAGAAATGCCAACTAGAGCTTTGAGAACTTATAGCTACCAAAGTCCAAAGTAGTTTACAGGGTATGGATGGCACTTTGCTCCTTTCTAATCCTCAATCACCCAGACCTGGCACAGCTGCAGTATACATGACCCATCTACAATCCAGGCCAGACCAATTTAATACAAAGGATTAACTGTAACAGCACCTCCTGTATGATAAAAGCACATAACTGAGAGAAAGGAGAACCTCACAGTACCTATGATTAGGATCAATTGGAGCCTGATGTTTCATAGCAACTTCAGGATAGGAGACAGGCAGAACACACCTACCAGATGTGACAGCAGCATAATTAACATAATATAGAGTGAGCAGGAAGATAGACTTGGACTTATCATCATCAATATATCTGATTCTCAAACAAATGCTTAAATCCAGATACTGGAATAATGAAAGATCTTTCTACAAACCTGAAAAATGGCTCAAGTTTGCAAAAAAATATATATCTAAACTCTAATAACACAAGATATTGAGCTGTTAACCCCCCCTCCCCAAATAATAGAAGCAGCACCTGTAACTTGAAGAAATGAAGGCCCTCAGTGGCCATACTATAAAACAACACAGTATTGCCAGCCTTTAGCCTTGGTTTCAGTCAGTAAAAGGCTGTTTGGGCAGGGGTCGTTTCGTAGAAAAAGAGCTAGGGGAACTCATTAGCATAACTCATTAGCATATGCCACACACCCTGACATCACCGGAAGTGTGTCGTGAGGCCACACCCCCTGACATCACCGGAAGTGTGTCATAAGGCCACACCCCCTGCCATCGCCGGAAGTGTGTCATAAGGCCACACCCACCACTCAGTTAGTCTTAGTCTTAAAGGTTAGTCTTAAAGGTGCTATTTGTTAGTCTTAAAGGTGCTATTTGAACTCTTGGACTATTTTGCAGCAACAGATTAACACAGCTACCTCGGGGAAGCTCCTGGATGGGGCTGGGAGTCCTTGCGGAGGCCACGTGGAGTGGCCTTGGCCAGGCAGAGGGGGAGGACGCCAACTTACCCTCCTGCAACAGAATGAGGCTGGAAGCAGGGGGCGGCCGGAAGAAGGGGCGGGGCTTCGTCGTGTGCCCCGCCCCCTGCACCTCACCCGGGGGAACTGCGACCCCCTGCGATCCCCCCCAAATCGACCTCTGGGTTTGGGGCATGGCAGCAACCATCAGGTGAATTACTACCATGCAACTTGCAGGGCTATTTTTGGGCAGGAACGCACAGGAACGGAGTTCTGGCTGGCTCCCAAGGTGGCCACACCCAGCAGGGACTCATTAGCATAATAGGCCACACCCAACAGCAGACACGCATTAGGATTGGCTACATTAGGGGTGTGTGGCCTAACATGCAAAGGAGTTCCTGCTACAAAAAAAGGCCCTGGGTTTTGACAACAAACAAGGTAAACAGAATAACAAGCAAAAGGTGGGTGTGGCTGGATAACCACACTTCTGGTAACATGGGGGTGCAGCCTAATGTTTTAATGAGCTGTGCTGTCAGGGGTGTGGCCTAATATGCTAATGAGTTTCTGCTGTTGGGTGTGGTCTATTATGCTAATGAGTTCCTGCTGGGCTTTTTCTACAAAAAGAGCCCTGGCAACTTGTATGACTCACCTAGGCCTAGATACCTGCTACTATTCAACAAAAAACTACCCCACAAAAACCAGTTTCTAACTAGGACCTGGGAGATCCAGATTCAAATCACTACTCTGCTATGGAAGCTTATTGGTTGGCCTTGGGCCAGTTATACATTTTCAGACTAACTTACTTTACAGCGTTGTTGTGAGGTTAAAATGGAGGAGAGGAGAATGATGTAAGCTACTTTGGGGTCCTCATTGTAAAATGAGGTATAAAAGAAAATAACAATAACAATAGTAATAATAAAAATATAGTTGAAGATGGGGGGACAGATAAAAAGTTGTTAAGCTCAACAGTCATGCGATAAAAGGACAAGTCCTCTTGTGGATCAAAAACTGGCTAATTAACGGGAAACAGAGAGTGAGTATAAATGGGCAATTTTCTCAGTGGAAGGTGGTAATCAGTGGGGTACTGCAGGGATCAGTACTCGGTCCGATGCTTTTTAACTTGTTCATTAATGATTTGGAATTGGGAGAAAGTGGTGAAGTGGCTAAATTTGTGGATGACACAAAATTGTTCAGGGTGGTGAGAACCAGGGAGGATTGTGAGGCACTCCAAAGGGATTTATTGAGGATGGGAAGGTGGGTGTCAATGTGGCAAATGGGGTTCAATGTGGCCAAGTGAAAAGTGATGCACATTGGAGCTAAAAATCTTAATTATAAATACACATTAATGGGGTCCAAACTGGTGGAGACTGACCAAGAGAGAGATCTTGGAGTCGTAGTAGATACTCACTGAAAAGGTCACAACAATGTGTGACTGCAATAAAAAAGGCCAACACTATGCTGGGGATTATTAGGAAGGGAATTGAGAACAATTCAGGCAGTATCATAATGCCCCTGTATAAACTGATGGTGCGACCTCATTTGGAATACTGTGTGCAATTCTGGTCACCACACCTCAAAAAGCACTGGAAAAAGTGCAGAAAAGGGCAACTAGAATGATAAAAGGGTTGGAACACTTTACCTATGAAGAAAGGTTAAGACACTTGGGGCTCTTTACCTTGGAAAAATGACGATTGAGGGGTGATATGTTAGAAATTTACAAGATTATGCATGGGATACAGCAGGTAGAGAAAGAAGTACTTTTCTCCCTTTTTCACAATACAAGAACTTGTGGGCACTCAATGAAATTGCTGAGCAGTCGGGTTAGAACAGATAAAAGGAAGTATTTCTTCACCCGAAGAGTGATTAATACATGGAATTCACTGCCACAGGAGGCGGTGGCGGCTATAAGTATGAACAGCTTCAAGAGGAAATTGGATAAACATGGAGCAGAGGTCCATCAGTGGCTATTCACCACAAGGTATAGATAGGAACTCTCGGTCTGGGGAAAGTGATGCTCTGTATTCTTGGTGTTTGGGGGGGGGGCAACAGTGGGAGGGTTTCTAGTGTCCTGGCCCCACTGCTGGACCTCCTGATGGCACCTGGTATTTTTGGCCACTGTGTGACCGAGTGTTGGACTGGATGGGCCACTAGCCTGATCCAACATTGGCTTCTCTTATTCTCTTATGTTCTTATAATTTGTTTGGTGGGTGGGAAGGACAGAAAGAAGCATAGAAAGGTAAGGATGTGGGGTCACCAGGAGGAAGGAAAGAGGAAATAGTGTGGGGAAAGGAACACAGGTAAAAATGAGGTGCCCCTGCAAGTCTTTGCACAACTGGGCCAAGCCCAGTGGCCAGGCCAAACAACTGAACTGTCGTTTTCATGGGTAGGCACTGCTAGGGAAAAGGAAGGATGGAAGAAGGGAAAGAAAGGCTATAGGTTTTCAGGCTTTCAGAGAATGGAGAGAGTAAATAGTGGGGTGGCGACAAAATGAGATTCCCTTCCCCCCAGAGGTACTTGCAAGTTCCCTATTTGTATGATTATAAAACTGAATAGGTCAAGGAAAGTAGAATACATGCAACAAATTGATAAAAAAAGAAATGATTGTAAACTGTGATAAAATTGCACCCTCATTCCACCTAGGGGTTAATATGAATATTAAAAGGCCCAGTCAGGCTACGCAGGTACACCTGGCTTGGGTCCTTGTCTCTCCCAAGGTCTGGCAGTAGAACATGTTAATTAGGAGTCATTTTTGAAAACCGGGCCCAGCTGTGGTAAAAGGATGGGAGGTGGGAAAGAAGGAGAAGGTGCAAATGTTTTCTGGAAGATTCCTAAGTGGGAAGGAATCTCATTGGTTGAAGTATATTATCTGATGCTATAGGCCAAACCCTAATTGGGTATGGGGATTTAAGCTGGTATATATTTTTCTTTTTTTCCCTTCAGTTTTTCCTACTTGATGTCTGTAGCTGTTGCCCAAGCTGGTATGTTGTGCTGTAATGGGGACTATTTTACTGCTCACTGTTGTTGGATTACTAACAGAAGATTTACCACCTGTACCATAGGTATTTTATATATTATATAGTGAGTCCATTTTGTTATTTTTGTTGCTGTTGTACCTACCAGTGAATGTACTGGAATTTTAATTGTTTTGCTATCTCTAACTTTTAAAATTAAACAGCTCTGCTATCTCTGGTTTAGTTACTCTGTGAGCAAGAATAACCTTGGAACTTATGGGGAAGTGGTTTGGTGGTCTGCCAGTTCTTGGGGAGGTTGCTCAGGGTTCCAAGTATTGGGACCAGGAGCAAAATCCCTGTATGGCAGTTTGGTCAGCTCTTTTTGTAGCAGGAACTCCTTTGCATATTAGGCGACACACCCCTAATGTAGCCAATCCTCCAACAGCTTACAGTAGCCCCTGTAAGAAGAGCTCTGTAAGCTCTTGGAGGATTGGCTACATTAGGGGTGTGTCACCTAATATGCAAAGGAGTTCCTGCTACAAAAAGAGCCCTGGGAGTAATCACTAAACGTGTTCTAATCATGTGCACCTTTGCCACTGTTCTGATCTAGAATAGTCATGGTAGCAGCCAAAGAACCTTCCACTGTGTTAACAACAAATGCAGTGAGTGGAAGCCTACGCCTGTAGTTAACAATCAACCTAGCGAGCAGAACATTAATTTAGAAAATGTTAATGAAACTGCCTGAGGAAGTTTACAAAATAAAAACAATAAAAACAAAACATTAAAAGATATTAATTAAAATCTAGCATTAAAAATCTAGCCCAGTATAAACACACAGACCATTGACAGCATAAAATAACACTTTCCATACTATCACATTGTTAAAAGATCTATCCCGTAATTAAAGGTCTGGGTGAACGGAAACATTTTGGCCTGATGCCTAAAAGAAAGTAATGTAGGTGCCAGGCAAGCCTCCAGGTGAAGGGCATTCCATACGCAAGGTGCCACTACTGTAAAGGCCCTGTGTCTCACTGCCACCTGCCTCATACCTGAAGGCAGAGGCATAGAAAACAGGGCTAATGAGGCAGATCTCTTAACTGATGGGCAGGCCAATGTGGGAGGAGGCCATCCGTCAAATACTCTGACCCCAAGCCATTTAGGTCAGTACTTTGAATTGTGCCTAGAAACAAATGTGCAGCTAGTCCAGATCTTTCAGCACTGGGTGATATGATCCCTGTATCCTACCCCTGACAATAGCCCGGCTGCTGCATTTGGATGAGCTGAAGTTTCTGGACCATTTTCAAAGACAGCTCCAAACAAAGCACATTACAATCATGTAACCTAACTGTAATCAGAGTATGGATCATCGTGGCCAGATCTTGCTTTTTGAGGAAAAGCTGTAGCTGGCATTATCAGCTGAAGCTGGTAAAAGGCACTATGTTCCATAGAGGAGATTTGGGCCTCCAACTGTCGATCAGCATCCAGCACTCCCCCCCCCCCCAAGCGATGAACTTGTCCCTTCAGGAGAAATGCAACACTCTTCAGGATGAACCGACTCCCCAGTCCTTCAGTGAACGAGGGACATAAGTGAACAAAGAGCCCTGGTGGAGGCTCAAAAGAAGAATGGACTGAGTAGGTGTGAAAATGGCAGTAGGGACTAGATGGAGGTCAACATTCACATAGGAAAACTGGGCAACAGATGTCTGAAAAGGGCATTCTAAGCTATGGCTGAAGTGAATCCCCCTCAGTCAACTTCACTACCCTGTTCAGGCCTCCCACCCTCAGCGATTTGGTGGGGCAGCAAACAGCTGTTCAGTCCATTTGCTATGATAGCAGTCGTGATCTGCTCTGGGCCTTGGGGCATTTTAATCTTAAAAAATAAAGAAGACACCATAGTGAGGGTGGGACACATTGCCCATTGATTTGGCTTCATGATGATGCCATGTGGTCAACGATTATGTCTGAAGCCATCAGAGTGAGAACAATCAGCAGGACCATGAATAGGCAGCAATAAGCAGCAAATGGGGACGTTCATATACATTAGTAAAGGTAAAGGCTTCCCTTGCTCAAAAGCCAGTCAGATCCGACTGTAGGGATGCGCTGCTCATCTCCATTTCCAAGCTGAAGAGCCAGCGCTGTCCAAAGACATTTCCATGGTCATGTGTCTGTCATGACTAGACCCTGAGGCGCACGGAATGCTACCCACTAATAAAAACCTTTGGAACTCAAAAGGATTTGCTAATGAACTTCCAGTTCAGCCCCCTATAACATCTCTGCCTATAATTGGTAATATTAAGCTATTTACAGATATTGGCTACTGTTATTTACTTTTAACTGTTTTTATGGATTTTGATATTATTTGTTGCATTAAATGTTCATTTTTAAATGGAAAGGAGCAATATAAATGTTCTAATAAATAGAACAGAATAAGTAGAATATAAATAGAATAGTATTAGAATAGTATTATTCTAATAAATAGAATAATAGAATTGTCTTGGGTAATCCAGAGGCAAATGTATGGGCAGGGCATAAGATACCTGTTTTTGCCTTTGACAGGGCATAAGATACCTAGAAAGAAGTATAAAGTTCCTGAAATGGACAAGATCTTGACTCAGGTGCAACCCACCCCCACACACTTAAGACCCAAGTGGCTTGAACATCTCTGGCTAAGAACTCCCACCGATCCACATTACATTTGAGAGTGGGATTGTTTCCCACCACTGTATCATTCCAATCTGACAAGAAGAATCACTAGTTTGTCCTAACATTCTTTTATCGTGTATGGTTTTAGAATGGAGAGAGAGAGAAAAGTCCTATTCTGGCACCAGTGTTGTTTTACTACCCCAATCTGCAGGTCCTCAAAGACGGTTTTAGCAGGCTGCATGCACATGACCGGGGTGAAAGTAAGCTGGCACAGGCTAGTACTGGTAAGAAAGTGGACAAAGTGGTATCTCCCTTAATCATATCTACTGAGGATTATAATACTTTAGTAATTCTTTATTGGTTAATCAAACACTTTGGAAGAAGTCTGTTGTTAGTTACACAGATTTTTAATGTCTATAAAATTACCAAAACAGCCATATAACAATATATATTTGTTTATACGCAACTAGTCAAATCTTTTGAATCTGTTATTTACTTAATAAAAACTTAGGGGGATTACTACCTCCCATTTTCTGCTTCTTGCCCCCTAAAATAGACAGTACCAAGAAAAGAAGTAACTTAATTTCACCTCTGCGCATCACTAGGTGTAAGGATCATTTATGTTAATTATGTGTGTGTGAGGGGGGGTCACAAAGTTTATAAAGAGGGCCTGGATTCAAAAAGGAATATGGGTGGTGGTGGTAAACTGAATTACTGAAGCAGAGGCCTGAATTACTAAAGACAAGCTAAGTACCTAAACTGTGCTTGATTTAAAAGGCCAGTCTAAATTACCAGGGTAGTTTTGCTCTGCCCCATAGTAAGTGTAATGAGAGCCACAGGGCTCAGTCTCCCAGGCTTTAACTGCTTCCTGGTGTGATTCAGAGGTTTAAGATGAGGTATTATCAGCACCCAGCTCTACTCCTTTTCATGGGAGTCAGATAGTGAGAAACATGTGCTGACTAGATGCTTGGTAACTGAAATAAACAGAATCTCTCTATATAATAATTCTGTTTTAGTCATGGACTCTTCTGAACATTCCACACACTCCCAAATCAGTTGACTCCCTGATCTGTCACTCAGAAGCTGTCCCTATCCACTGTCTGCATTGCCTGAGTCTCACCTTCAATATTCTAAACTAGCAGTAAAGCCCGTTGTGAAAGCAATACAACGGGATCTAGAAAGAGGCTCTGGGGGAGTGCTCTGGCTTTGGGCAAACAGTGTCAATTTGCTGTGGTGACCTCAGCAGGGTATAATGACAGAGTTCACTGTTTTCTCCAGAGGAACTGATCTCTGCTACCTGAAGAGCAGTTGTAGCCCTCACCTGGAGATTGGTAGCAATTGTTACCCAGGACAAAGTGGCTGGTTTGGAGGTTGTAGTCTATGGCATTCTACCTGTCTGAGGTCCCACCCCTCTGCAAACCCCACCCTCTCCAGGCTCCACCCCTCAAATCCCCAGGAATTTGTCAGCATGTAGTTGGCAACCCCATCTCCTTCCCAGCTAACCATCAACCTACCATTATCTGCCCCTTTGACTTCAGCTGACTTTTGCCTTCCCTTCTGCAGAGCAGTTGTAATTCTGAGTGCTCTCCAGCCCTCACCTGGAGATTGGCAACAATGGTTCCCTATGTGGGACTGACTGGTTTGGAGGGTGGAGTCTATGGCAGTGTACCTGTCTGAGGTCCCACCCCTCCTCAAACCTCACCCTCTTCAGGCTCCATCCCTCAAGTCTCCAGGAATTTCCCATCTGGAGTTGGCAACCCTATCAGGACTGGCCCCAATGTGTTTTCTCCCAAAGGCCAAAGTAGGTGACAGGACCAAGCTTAGTTGCCTACCAACAGGCACTGAGGGGAATGTAGGGTTGCCAGCTCTAAGGAGGGAAATACCTGGAGGTTTGGGGGGTGGATTCTGTAGAGGGCCGGCCGACGGAGGCCTCGGCCTTCTGTCGCCCGCCTTGCCCCCCCAATCTCGGCCCGGGCGACTGCGTCCCCCGCCAGCGGCCGCCCGACTCCAGACCCCCCCGCGGCCACTCCAGCAGAAGTCCAATCAGCTTCCATATGCAAAAGACCTTGAAGGTTCCATATGCAACTGACATTCCAACTGCCTTGCGGGGAGGGGGGTGAGTTTGAGGTGTGGAATGCAGTGAAGTCCAATCAGCTTCCATATGCAAAAGACCTTGACACACTGGGCGGGACTGCACAAAGCAGCCAGTCAACCCAGCCAGCGTCTTCTGACTGACAGTTCAAGCGTCCATACACTAAAGGAGTGCATTTTAGAACTTTGGCACCCACTATTCAATTATATATAAGGAGAGATAGTTTGCTGTTCCTCTCCCCCCAATAGCCAGTCGGAACACAGAGGTCATCTGCATATGCGGCCTGATTGGCCTTTACCTCTAACATTCTAAACAGTTTGTTGTTGTGAGTCATTGAATGTGTCCTGAGGTAAAATACATATCCCAATTTTCCTTTAAATGGTCATTGGAGCTGCCAAAATACATATCCCAATCTTCCCTTAATTGGTCACTGGAGTTGCCAGTCTCCTTGTAGGGCATGAAGACCTCCCAGAAATCACAGTGTTCCCCAGCCACAGCACATCATTTCCCCTACAGAAAATTTCTCAGCTATTACAATGGCTGCTTTGGGCAGTGGATTCTTTGGCATTATACCCTGCTGAAATCCCTCCGCACCCCAAACCCTGCCCTCCCCAGACTCTACCCCTCAGATCTACAGGTGTGGCCCTCCCCTTAGTATTACCAGCCTCCAGGCAGCACCTGCAGGTCTCCAAGATCAGTTTTTCTGGAGAAAATGGCTGCTTTGGGCAATGGACTCTATGGAATTATACCCTGCTGAGGTCCCTCCACACCTCAAACCCTGCCCTCCCCAGACTCTACCCCTCAAATCTACAGGTATTTCCCAACCCAGAGTTGGCAACCCTGTAAGTGGCTATGGAACCACTTTACAGACCCTTGGAACCCAGAAGACATGGCATAGGAGGAGGTGCTTTTCTACCTTAGCCGCCACTTCATAACCCCAAATCAACATAAGTCAGGAGTGGAGGGAACCATACCTTTTATAAGGCTGTCGTCCCATACTACCCACTTGTGGCAGCAAAATGACTTGAGACAGCCCTGTCTTATAGTTAAGCAGAAGAAAATAAACATGGCTTGCCTCCCACTATTTTCCCCTTCCCTCTGCCGCCCCGCCAGCCACAGTCGGGACACTCACCTGGAACTTTCTTCTAGAGCTCGTTGTATTTCTTCCCACAACGAGCCTTACTCCTAGGAAGGAATATTCATAAACTGAAATTCAATCTAGAGAAGATGGAGATGTTGCTAGTAGAGCATGGGTGGTGGTTTAATGCCTGTGCTGGATAGGGTAGCACTCCCTCCAAATGAAACTTTCAGCAGTTGGGTGAGCTCCTAAATCCAGCCTTGTGTTTGGATGTTATGGCTTGTATGGTTCCAGATACCTTCTAGCAACTTTGGTTGGAATGCTAGCTTGCACTTTCCTGGAAAGATATGACCTGGCAACATTTTTCTATCTGCTGGTTAGATCAAGCCTTCATTAATTCAATGAACTCTATGTAGAGGTGCTTTTGACAACTTCTCAGAAACTGCATCTAGTATGAAAGGCTGCAGCCAGAATTTTAGCAGAGCCATGTGAACATATGAATCTGCCTTATACCAAGACAGACCATTGGCCTGTCAAGGTCTGTGTTTTCCACTCTGACTAACAGTGGCTTTCTAAGGTCAAAAAACCTAAAATCATGGCATCTGGCCCCATCACTCTTTGGCAAATAGAAGGGGAAGTCATGGAAGCAGTGACAGACTTCATGTTCCTGGGATCCAAGATCACTGCAGACAGTGACTGCAGCCATGAAATTAAAAGACACCTGTTCCTTGGGAGGAAAGCTATGGCAAACCTAGACAGCATAATAAAAAGTAGAGACATCACCCTGCCAACAAAAGTCCATATGGTCAAAGCATTACCAGTAGTAATGTATAGCTGCAAGAGTTGGACGATAAGGAAGGCCAAGCACTGAAGAATAGATGCTTTCGAATTATGGTGCTGGAGAAGACTCTTGAGAGTGCCTTGGACTGTAAGGCGATCAAATCAGTCAGTCCTAAAAGAAATCAACCCTGACTTTTCCCTGGAAGGCCAGATACTGAAGATGAAGCTCAAATATTTTGGCCACCAAATGAGAAGGGAGCACTCACTGGAGAAGACCCTGATGCTGGGAAAGATTGAAGGTCAAAGAAGAAGGGGATGGCAAAGGATGAGATCGTTAGACAGTGTTATCAATACAATGAACATGAAGTTGAGCAAACTCTGGAGGACAGGAGGGCGTGGCGTGATGTGGTCCATGGGGTCACGAAGAGTTGGACTAGACTGTGCAACTGAACAACAACAACAAGGTCACAGGTACTACTTCTTGATCCTTTTAACTGGAGATGCCAGGGACTGAACCTGGGACCTTCTGAATACAAAAGGAGACATAGTCCTACCACACTGTAGTATTATATTATCATGTGATATTAAATGATCTGCCTTGGTTTCCAGTTTGTTTCTAGGCATAATGAAAAGTTCTGGTGTTGACCTAAACATAATTAAAGGGTTTCTGGGACCAGGGTTCTCATAGTATAAAGTAAAGGTAAAGGTTCCCTTGCTCGAAAGCCAGTCGAGTCCGACCCTAAGGTTGGGGTGCTCATCTTTGTTTCAAAGCCGAAGAGCCAGCGCTGTCCGAAGACGTTTCCGTGGTCATGTAGCCGGCATGACTAAACACCAAGGCGCACGGAACGCTGTTACCTTCCCACCGAAGTGGTACCTATTTATCTACTTGCAATTTCTTGCTTTCGAACTGCTAGGTTGGCAGGAGCTGGAACTAGAGATGGGAGCTCACTCCATCATGCAGCACCTGAGTCTTGAACTGCTGAACTACTGACCTTCCACAGCCTGCAGTTCAGTGTCTTAACCACTTGAGCCACAGCAGCTCCTGTCTCATAGTATACCCTCCTCCCATTTAAGCCTGTCCATGCACTACAATATTCTACTGGGTACCACTCCCATCAACACAGATTAGGTAGTTGGTGACCCATAACAGGGGTTGCACCATGTCCCTGAACACCCTTCCCTGGCAGATTTCCCAGCATTTTTGTGCTGACATTCAATTGCCAGCCAAAGACTTTTTAAAAATTCCATTCTGCCTTTGGCTGATTTTGTTTTGTTTTTAATTTCAGTTACAGTTTTAAAGAACGTTTGGGCTGGTTTGCTCTTCAGCTGAGGTTTGTTCATTCTGGCATGATAGTGAGATTTGTGTGTATGTGTTGCTGTTATATTGCTGTCGTGATTTATTTAAAATATTTAAAACTGCTGCTGTTCATATAACACTGCCATTAGTGTAATTAGCTTATTTTATTGTTTTGCCTGTATGTCTTTAATTGTGAATCACTTTTTGGCAGTTAAATAACTGGAAAACACAATATAAATACTTTTAATTAGCAAATCAATAAATAATTACAGGCCTGTGAGAAACACACATAAGGTTTAGAGTTAGGATTCCAGGTTCATTGTTATGTTAAGAGCAATCCTAGAATTTTGTTGGGACAGCCAAAGGTTGAGTGAGTACTACATGTGACAATTCCCCAGCTGGCTTGGAATCTATAAAACACATTTCCATTTTGATAGATTCAGGTGGGTAGCTGTGTTGGTCTGAAGAAGCAGAACAAAATTTGAGTTCAGTGGTACCTTTAAGACCAACAGAGTTTTATTCAAGGTAAAAGCTTTCATGCGTGCACACACTCCAGATACATTGAAATGGAAGTTACCAGTCCATACATATAGGTAGAGGGTGAGCAGTAAATTAGCATACAGCATAATGAAGGTGTTTAACAGTTTCAAGGACCAAATAGGAATAACAAGCTTAGTTTATATTGTATATTAATTATATTAATATATTGTATCCACAATTAAGGCTACATCTGCCCATCAATCTCCAATTTTGACATTTCTTTCTTTCACTATGTTCTCCATTGGAATTAAACCCAAACAAATGGTAACCATATAAACTAAGCTTGTTATTCCTGTTAAACATCTTCATTATATGCTAATTTACTGCTCACCCTCTACTTATATGTATGGACTGGTAACTTCCATTTCATTGTACCTGAGGAAGAGTGCATGCATATGAAAGCTTATACCTTGATTAAAACTCTGTTGGTCTTAATAGTGCCACTGGACTCCATTTTGTGAGGGACCAACTCCACACACTGCTAACTAAGGCTAGATGTGTGCTCACTTGAACATGATAGTGATACAACAGAAAAAATCCTCTATCTATAGAAGGTGAAGCAGTGATGGAAGCTGAAACTTTGAATTGTATGCAAAATGTATATATCTGTACCGAAAGGCACCGGAATTAACCAAGTATTTGCAAAAAGTATAAAATTCTAGCAATCCACATCTTTGTGTTTTCTAATCATATTTATAATGTAGAAAGAACTTATGCATAGGATCATTTAGTAATTCAAATTAGGGAGATGGGAGGGGCACTATAGGCCATCTAACTCAACCCCCTGCTCAGTGCAGGAAATCCAAATCTAATTGGTCCTGACCAGATGGCTGTCCAGCCTGTGCTTGAAGGCCTCCAGTTTGGTGTAGTGGTTAAGAGCAGTGGACTCTAATCTGGAGAACTGGGTTTGATTCCCCACTCCTCCACTTGTAGCCAGTTGGGTGATCCTGGGCCAGCCACAATTGTCTCAGAGTTGTTCTCTCAAGAGCAGTTCCCTCAGAGCTCTCTCAGCCTCACCGACCTCCCCTACTGTGGGGAGAGGAAGGGAAGGAGATTGCAAATTGCTCTGAGACTCCGAGTGAAGGGCAGGGTATAAATCCAACTCTTCTTCTTCTTCCTCCTCTTCCTCCTCCTCTTCCCCCCACCCCCCATCCCAGGTAATTGACTCCATTGTCAAACTGCTTTTAATTGTAGTTCAGAGGAATGTGAATTTATTTAATTTAATTCCTGTCAACTGACAATTAGATGTGGAAGTCCGCAGGATTAAATGAAAATCACTCAGTGATGCCAGTGCCAATCACTGAGCCCCCATCAGGACATGCCCAGGCCCAAAGCTACCATGGGGCCCTCAGGGCCTGGCCCCCTAGCGGTTTCTATGGGGCCTTCCCAAGCCTTAGCTCCCCCTCCCCCGTGGCTAAATTTGCGGATGATACGAAGTTGTTCAGGGTGGTGAAAACCAGTGAGGATTGTGAGGCACTCCAAAGGGATCTGTCAAAGTTGGGCGAGTGGGCGTCAACATGGCAAATGGGGTTCAATGTGGCCAAGTGCAAGGTGATGCACATTGGAGCCAAAAATCCTAAATATAAATACACGTTGATGGGGTCTGAACTGGCAGAGACTGATCAAGAGAGAGATCTTGGAGTTGTAGTAGATAACTCACTGAAAATGTCGAGACAGTGTGTGACTGCAATAAAGAAGGCCAATGCTATGCTGGGGATTATTAGGAAGGGTATTGAAAACAGATCAGCCAATATAATAATGCCCCTATATAAATCAATGGTGAGACCTCATTTGGAATACTGTGTGCAGTTCTGGTCACCACACCTTAAAAAGGATATTATAGCTTTGGAAAAAGTGCAGAAAAGGGCAACTCGAATGATAAAAGGGTTGGAACACTTTCCCTATGAGGAACGGTTAAGGCGCTTAGGGCTCTTTAGCTTGGAGAAACGACGACTGAGGGGTGACATGATTGAGGTTTATAAGATTATGCATGGGAAAGAGCAGGTAGAGAAAGAGGTACTTTTCTCCCTTTCTCACAATACAAGAACCCGTGGGCACTCCATGAAATTGCTGAGCGGTCGGGTTAGAACGGATAAGAGGAAGTACTTCTTCACCCAAAGAGTGATTAACACTTGGAATTCACTGCCACAGGAAGTGGTGGTGGCTACAAGCATGGACGGCTTCAAAAGGGAATTAGATAAGCATATGGAGCAGAGGTCCATCAGTGGCTATTAGCCACAAGGTATAGATAGGGACTCTGGGGCAAGTGATGCTCTGTCATCTTGGTGCTTGGGGGGGTCAACAGTGGGAGGGCTTCTAATGTCCTGGCCCCACTGGTGGACCTCCTGATGGCACTGGTATTTCTGGCCACTGTGGGATACAGAGTGTTGGACTGGATGGGCCTTTGGCCTGATCCAACATTGGCATCTCTTATGTTCTTATGTTCTTATGTTCTTATGAGGGCAGCACAAACGGTGGCAGTGGCGGCGGCCAGGCTGGGCTAAAGAGCAGCCTGGGCAGGCAGCGAACCTGAAAGGTGCGGGGAGAAGCCTCCTTCTTGGGCTTCCACGAGACACTCGCTGCATCGCCATCCAGCAGCAAGTAAGCCAGGCAAGGCAAGGAGGCAGGTGGCTGCCTCCTCTGGTCCCGGCCAGGCGTGCTGGGCTGTGCTCCAGTGCACCAAGGAGCCTACATGCAGCACCTTCATGGCCAGCCCGGCAGCTGCGAGCCTTGCCTCTCCCGGCCCCGGGAGGGAGCTGAGGGTGGAGGACAGGCCGTCTCTGGTGCTGCACCGCCGTGGGAGGGGGAACTGGGGCTCCTTAGGGAGGGAGGAAGTCAGATGCTCTGCAGGGAAGACCTGCCCTTGCAGGGGGATGGGGAGGGAAGCTACGGCCACTGGGCATTACCCTGCCTTGCTCTGGAACCTGGTTTAGGTGTGTGTGTAGGGCTGTCTTAGGAGTCCCACCAATTAAATCAAAGTTAATTTAATTAACTTTGATTTAATTGGCTGGTGGCCCCGCCAAGGCCCCCTCCCCCAATTTCAGTAATTTCACCAAGCTGTACCTGGGTTTGGTCTCAGAAACTCCCCAAGTAACACACACCATAAAGCAAAGTAAAGCTTTATTGATGAAATTTAAGAAAAAAGGTTTAAAAACAAGGCATATAGGTTCAGTGGCAGTAAAACACATAAAAACCCCAAGAAAGCTAACTAGCTACCTCTTACTGGAGTTCTAGCACAGCACAGTTGGTTCTGGAAGCAAAGAGTTCTTGAGTATAATACAGATGTCGTCTTGGCAGCATGGAGGCACAGAGAAGAAAACGTAAAGCCTTAAAACCTCACTGAGTATAGAAACCTGCAGGTCTCCTGGCCTTCTCAGCCAATCACTGGAATCTTCCAGGGGAGAGCCAGTTTGGTGTAGTGGTTAGGTGCGCGGACTCTAATCTGGGAGAACCAGGTTTGATTCCCCACTCCTCCACTTGCCCCTGGCTGGATGACCTTGGGCAAGTCGTAGTTCTGATCAGAGCTGTTCTTGAAAAAGAGCAGTTTCTGTCAGAGCTCTCCCAGCCCCACCTACCTCACAGGTTGTCTGTTGTGGGGAGGGGGAGGGGAAGGAGTTTGTAAGCTGCTCTGAGGCACCTTTGGGTAGTGAAGGGCGGGGTATAAATCCAATCTCTTCTTCTTCTTCTTCTTCAGGTGCCACCAAACTCCACCCCCCCCATCAGATCCACAGCTGAATTAAGTAAGCTCAATTAGCAGGCATGGATGGATGAATACCTCCCAGTGTGGGAGTTACCCAGCACCTGCAGTAAATCAGAACTATGTAGAACAGTGAAGTAACTTGGGGAACAGTGTAGCTTCAGCTGGAACAGACTAGAAAATTCTCTTAAGATGCTCTCTGTCTTGACAACCTCAAATCTGCAAGTTGTGAGTCGGAACAGTCTAGAGAAATTTTTGACAAATAGGTATTTGAATAGCAATAACAATCTTGCAGTTTCTCAGTGGTGGTAAGGGCATCAAGCTCTTCAGCTAGGCAAAATTTAAAAATCCATAGTTAAGAAGTCTTGCAATTTGCAAACATGCATCCAAAGGAAAAGGCTTCCACGATGCAGTCTTGTAGAAGAAAAGCTTTTCACAAACACAAGAGCACCAATACACAGCAGCATCCTCAAGGAACTAGAAAACCACCTGGCTATCTTCAATACAGATTGTTGTTATGACGTGGGAAAATTCCTTAGTTGTCACAGAAGGGTTGAAGATTGTTCACACCCACACACCGTTCAAATAAACTTTTCAGAATGTTGTTCCTCCAAATTAACATTTTTTTCTAAACATGCCATGCTTTAAAAATATTTTCATCAGTTTTGATTTTTGAATCAAAGGACAAAAATTTAGTTCAGCTACAAGAAAGCCCTCTGGTGAAGAATGACTGTGATAGAAGACAAAGCTCATTAAAGGAGAGCAAACGTTCGGTTTGTTTTACAAGTATTTTCAAAAAATTTCTTCACCACCTAGTAGCCATTTTAAAAAACTGTGAGTTTATTAGCTTCCCTGGGAAGTTATATGGTTACAAATGCAATATGTAAAAAGAAAAATATTTACAGGAGACAGAAGCTGATCAACAAAGCTAAAAATACAATCAGATCCAGATATGTGTTCTTTACTCCATTCATTCCCAAATACAAGTGAGAAGCCCCCTCCCTCATTCTGTTTGTACTTCCTCCCGCCTTTGTCTGACCTGTGTTCTATTGAAGTACAGATATGTCAGAAATGTAATAATGAACCACTTTCCTGAGGGGGGGGTCATACTTCATGTTGTGGAGGGGGGGAGAACGGGTGAGCATGTAGGGATTTTTTTAAAGGGGGGAAAAGCATGAAAGTGAAAATCAATTGGACGCCAGAAAGTAAGAGGCACACAAAGAATCCTTGCTCTGGGTTGCCAAGGCAAATCTGTCAATAGAGTATTGAACAAGCCCATCTGATTTGCAATTATTGTCCCTTTCGAAAGGCAACTTGCTCCTCCATCTCACAGATCAAACCCAATGCTTGATGGCTTTGGATACTCAGGGTGAAAGGCAGATGCCTCAAAGGGGGAGGGGAGCTAAAGAGCGCCTGCTGCAAAGACAGGGAGCTGTTGCACAAGTCACTGATCAGGCACTAATAGAAGGATGTGGCATCTATAGTCATCCCCCCCCCCGCCGCCCGCAATAACCTCAGGAAAATATGTAACCCTTTTTGCCTTAAAAGGGTCAGGTTATTGGCCACAGGATTGTGGATGCCCCTGCCCCATTCAAAATCTGAACACCAACAAATAACATTTATTGAAAAGTGAAGGAAACAACAAGGTCAGACAGGGAGGTTTAACAAACAGTATGGATAGAAGTTATAATGGCAGTCCCAAACTTAGGGCAAAAATAGAAGGAAGTCTTCTAGTCACTTTTCCTCAGAGTCACTGAAAAGTCACGTTATCTGAAGCAGCCACTTTCCCTTGCAGGACTGACAGCTCAGTCCAGAAGAGGCCCACTGCCCCTAACTGCCTCTCTCCATTTCCACTGTCAGATTTCCCCAGGAACCTCTTCTTTAGACATTCTTCTCATCATCCAAAACGGCTCAGCTTCTCCTCTGGCTCTCCCCCTCCTTCTCCTGCTCTGTTGCCAGGCAACTCCTCACCCAGCTTCCCTTTAGGAAGCACCTCCTCTAGAGGGCAGTGTCTTAGGCTAGGCCAGGGATGGCCAAATGTGCTTGACGTAAGAACCACATAGAATAAACACCAGATGTTTGAGAGCCACAAGACATGAACAACTATTACACGTTTTTACTGGTAAATATGCAGATTTGCTTTTTATTAACATTAATGAGATTGCCAAAATAATAACAAAAGCGGTAAAAGCAGATATTGATAATGATATTTATTTGTCCAGTGATATTTGTCTGCTAATGATATTTAGCTCCCCCAGCCGCCCTGCTGGGAGCCTCACAATATGTGTGAAAGAGCTGCATGCGGCTCCCAAGCCAGTTTGGCCACCCCTGGGATAGGCTCACTTTGCAAGTAAAAGTATGTTGCACAGTTTAAATAATAAACATTTTTACAAGGCTTACAAATATAATACATTTAAAAACCAGGAATTTCTGGCCCTTTAACAACACTCCAAATGAGCCACCTTAGGTGGCCAGTTTACAGATCCTAAAGGTAGCGGCACAGAAATGCCCTCTACTTTAACATCCACCTTGATAGTTTATTAATTGGGACTACACTCTACACGAAGCTGCAGTGGCTCAAGTGGTTAAGACACTGAACTGCAGGCTGTGGAAGGTCAGTAGTTCAGCGGTTCGAGACCCGGGTGCCGCATGACGGAGGGAGCTCCCGTCTCTAGTTCCAGCTCCTGCCAACCTAGCAGTTCGAAAGCAAGAAATTGCAAGTAGATAAATAGGTACCACTTCGGTGGGAAGGTAACAGCGTTCCATGCGCCTTGGTGTTTAGTCATGCCGGCCACATGACCATGGAAACATCTTCGGACAGCACTGGCTCTTCGGCTTTGAAACGGAGATGAGCACCGCAACCCTAGAGTCGGATTCGACTGGCTTTCGAGCAAGGGAACCTTTACCTTTACACTCTACACATATTCCAGAGGCTGCAACACTGGTAATAGATGGGCAAAAGGAAAACTGCAGCTCTTAATTATACTTATGAATCTGGTTGAAGTATGAAAAAAGGTTTAACATCTCACACCATGATGGAATCAGAATGGCACACCGAAAAGGGACAGAGACTGGGACAGCTAAAAGCAATTTCATCCACTGAAGGCAGGATGACCAGAACTATTCCAGAGGGGGATAGGCTCTCAAATGGGATATTAAAAATTCTCAGGACACAAAAAGGAAGCTCTCTTCTTTTTGTTTGGATTTCTTGAATGGGTGCAAGCCATGAAGGATTAAGTCCTTACCTAGGGTTTCCATCAAAAAGTCCCAACTCTGAGAACTAAGGTAATGAAGGACTTATAAATGCTGCAACTTGAAGATATACTATCCTATCCTAATCAAACTTTTTAAAGGATAAGTAGAGTAAGGTTTAGAGGACTGTGTGTTTTCACCTTTTCTTTGTATCCTTGCTCAGCGTGATATTGAACAGACCATAAGTACTCCTTTTATTTTTGTTTACTAAACTTTCTTATATTTTGAATGCTCTGAGTCTGATCTCTGTAAATATACCAAACTTAATTCATTCTTGCTATCCAAAGATCAGTGAAGAGGTGAACAGTGGGTGATTTCACCAACCCTTGAGCATGATTGCTCAAAATGTAAAGGAGTGATCCCCACACTAGTTCATATGAGTGAAATGGGAGATGCAGCAAGTGGGCAGATACTGTAAATAGTAATGCAAATACAGAGTGCTAGATGTGCAAATCTGTCTAGCCAGGAGATGCTGTCAGATTTGCTGGTGGCAGTGATTACTGCCTAGAGTTTGATACCCCCTTGGGAGTAAGGGAAAGGGGCAACAGCATTGGGTAGAGACCTGGGACAGATGCAGGTTTTCTGACCTCCTAGAACCAAGGGGGAATGGGGCGTGTGAGCCTGTTCCTTCACATTAGTGTTGGCTCTGGTTTCCATGTTGTTGTTTTTCTTGTTGTGAGAGGTGGGGGAGGGACAGAAGGACAGTATGAGATGCCTGCATTAAGCAGCTTCTGTTCTGGTAAGACACATGGAACCTGTGTAAATCCCTTGTTGTTTCCTTGCTTGTACCCAGCAGGGTACAATGCAGGGAAATGTGGGCTGTGTGAAGGCTACCCAGTTCACAAGGGGCAAAGGAGCTGTATTGACATGAAACCCTTGTGCCATTTTTGTATCTTCCTGGCCAGGAATCTCCTTTCTGCAACATCTGGATGTATGCTAGGATATTGCATCAGAAATTCCCTTAATAGCAGGGGTGGTGTCACGGGCTCTTACAGGCCACCACCTTTTGGACACCACTCTTACGCGGGACACTGCTAGCTTCGGGTAGTAGCGGGGACCACTTACCCACTGGTTTCGTTCTTCGTGATGAAACTCTCCTGGTTCACTCCAAGGCTCTTAAAACTGGCGGAAATTAGTGACCGGACTCCGTTGTTTATAAGAATAAAACGGCTTTACTGTGACATCTCTCATCTTCCTCCAGTACAACCTTAATCAGATACACGTTCCAAAGGTTCCAACAATTAAACCGCTCTCTGAGATTCTTCCCACAATGTGTCAGTTCCCAATGGCTGTTAGCCTCCAACCGCTCACAACCTCCTCACTCACTCTCCATCCTCCAACTCCCTCTCTGTCCGTTTTCTGCCCATCAACCTCCCAAACATTCCATCTCTCCACACTGCCCTATGTCTGCACATCGCTTTTCTCTAGGTGTTCCCTTTTTGGAATCCGTCACACGCCCCTCCTCTGAAGAACATTGTACCAGGGAAAGGTGCAACCTTTTCCTGTGCAATGGGGTTCGTGTGCGGCTTCCTTATCCTTAAGTTACATTCTTGTATCTATATACAAACAACTTTCAAAAGCAAACAAATACAACAAACATTTCATCAACACATTACCAAGGGTACACTTTGTCCCTTAACTTAGTCCTTGAGTTTCTAGGTTGCCACTGCGGGTATAGTCTTCCAAGTTTCCCCTTTTCTTTTTATCCAGTTGTATTCCTGGACAGCACGTCAGCGACGATGTTCTGCTTCCCTGGGATGTTTCTGATGTTAAAGTAAGTATGGCCTTAGCTTTTTAATGGCCCATACTATAGCTAAACACTCTTTTTCGATTACTGCCAGGCGTTGCTCTCTGACCAGTAATTTCTGGCTAATGTATAGGATGGGGTTTAACTCTCCACCCTCCCCCTCCTGGCTCACCATGGCTCCTAAGCCGACGTTAGAAGCATCTGTAAAAAGGGTGAAAGGTTTGTCAAAATTTGGAGCCTTTAAAATAGGTTCGGATGTTAACACCCTTTTCAATTGACTGAAGGCCTCCTGGCACCCGGGACTCCAAGTGATGGGATCAGGGTTTTCTTTCTTGAGGCATTCACACAGGGGTGCAGCTACAGTACTGAAGGAGGGTATAAGCCTCCGGTAGTACCCTGCTACTCCCAAGAACACTCTCACATCCTTCTTAGAGGACGGCCTGGGCCAATCTATTATCGTCTGGACCTTTCCCCAATCAGTATTCCCTGGGTTTATTTTTCCCCAACCCAACAAGTTATATACATTACCCTCAGATGTTCTTGTCAGCAACACTAAATTGCCCCGATCAAAATATGGTTTCAACATATTCACATGGTACAATGTACATTGTTCCCCCTCTTTGTTTATAGTCACTAAATAGTTCACATTGGAAACCTTTTGAGCGATGGTATATGGCCCATCCCAAGCAATGTCCAGTTTGTGTTTCTGCTTGGGTTTTAGTACTAGAACTCTATCTCCAGGTCTGTACTCTCGCGTCCTCGCCTTAGTGTCGTACCACGCCTTCTGCCGTTGTTGTGCTTGGCTCATGTTGTCAGTTGTCGTCTTCCTCATTTGCTGCAGATGATCTTGTAACTCCTGCATTACTTTCGCCATAAAGTTGGTTCCTAAATCTTTGACCATCTCTTTTGGGAAACCCAGTCTGGAGCAAATATTCAATAGGGCTTCTGCCACGGTCACTGCCTCTATGTCCTGTAGTGGTACTGCCCCTGGGAACTTTGTAGCATAGTCCACTATTGTGAAAATGTCTTTATTTCCCCTCCGTGTAACTTTGGAAATAGGTCCCACAATGTCCACTCCAATTTTATCAAAAGCCTCGGTCACTATAGGTACTGGTTGTAAAGGACCTTTGCTCTTATCTCGGGTTTGGCCCACCTTTTGACATGTTGTACAGAATTTACAGAATGCTCTGTCTTTTCCCATGTTTGGCCAAAAGAATCGTTGTTGCACTCTGTCCCTTGTCTTGTTTATGCCAAGATGCGATGACATAGGGGTTTCATGGGCCATTTGCAAAACTTGCATCCTATATTTTCTGGGGATTACCAGCTGGCTTCTTTTTCCCCAGATCGCATTATGCTTCCTCCTTAAGGTGTTTCTATAAAGTCTTTGATCTTTTACTTTAAATAGGCAGGGTTGTTCTACACTTACTTCTTGACTGATTTGTGCTCCTTGGACCCACAGTTCTTTAATTGAATCATCCTGCCTTTGCTCTCTCTGAAATTCCTCAGCCGGAGCCACTTGTAACATTGTGACGTCTGGCTGCTGTTCAGTTTCTGTGGTTACAGGGCCTGTCATGCTTCTGGTAACAGTTTTCACAGGCTTGGCTTCGGCCTTGTTTACTTCTGAAGCCAAATCATTTCCCAGTAGCATTGGTACCCCAATATCAGGTAGGACGCCCACTGTCCATGTTCCTTGGAAGCTCTTGTACTGCACTGGGATCTCAGCCACAGGAACTTCGAATGCTGGGCCACGGATACCTTTCAGGGTATACTTCCTTCCCATCAAGAACTGATGTTTTTGGACTAGCTGGGGCTGGATCAGCGTTACCTGAGCACCAGTGTCGCGGTAAGCTTCTATCCTCTGATTATTTACAGTTAAGGGTTCTATATATTCCTTATCTAACCCCTCTTCCATCTTCCAGACCGTCATTATGTTATTGGCCTCTTCCGACTCATATTCACTCTTAGCTGTTTGAGGATTTGATTCCTCATGGTCTGGCTGTATATTCTTTAGCAATTTAATGGGTTTTGGGGGAAATCTCCATTCTGGTTCTTTCTGGTTACAGAATTTTCGTATGTGGCCTTTCTCACCACAGGAAAAGCAGGTGACTGCATCCTTCCTTTTTAGATCAGGACTTGTCCGCCTTGCAGGGGTGTTGTCAAACTTAAGGTTTTCAGATGGATGCCAATTTCTGGAGGGCTTAAAGGGATTTACCCACATAGCCTTTCCCAGATCTCCTTCCATTTCATCAAGTATAGTAGCGGCCTGTTCTACTGTTTTTAACTTCTTATCTCTTAGAATCCATCTAACTTGTGATGGAATTTGGCTGTAAAATTGTTCAAGGCTGATCAGTTGTTTCAGCTCTGGAAAAGTTGTTACTTTACTTCCCTCAACCCATCTGTCTAACGCCCTATCAATGCGACAGCCTAACTGGGCGTATGTCTCCCCTGCTTTACGTTTTATTTCCCTGAAAGTCTTTCTGCTTTGCTCTGCTGTTAAGCCATATTTGATCTTAACTCTGTCTTTAAAAAGTTCATAATTTGTTGTTTCCCCATCCCTCATCTCCCAGTAGACTTCACTTAAACCTCCACAGATCTGTGGTCTCAAATACACCAACCTTTCCTCTGGAGGTATTTGCATATCTTGACAGCATCTTTCAAAGCTGTATAGGAAACCCTCTACATCATCCCCTTTTTCGTACTTTGGGAATCTCTTTTGCTCTATTCTGGAGTTTTCAAAATTTCTCCCATGCCCTCCAACCTCTGCTCTTAATTGGATTTCCTGCAGCTTTAGTTGGTATAATTCTGCTTGTGACTCTGCCTGTAATTTGGCTATTTGGATCTGTTTTTCTCTTTCTTCTGCTTGTGACTGTCTTTCTCTCTCTCTTTCTCTTTCCTCTGTTTTTAGCCTCGCCATTTGCAACTCTTTCTCTGCTTCTATTTTGGCTTTCTCTCTTTCTGCCTCTATACGTGCCAGTTCTACCTTCAATCTCATGTTTTCAATGTCAAGGGTGGGATTTTCTTCAGCACTCTCCCCAGCTGTTGCTTCATCTCCCTTTGCCCTGACATTCTTCTGCGGAGGGGCCATCTCTGTCACGAGTTCCTCCCTCCCACTACGCTAGCAGTTTGAATACAGTCTGGCCGCCTTGCCTCTCTGTATTCCTTCACCCTGCTTACGTGGGCTATTCTCGAATCGCGACGCTGCCAACCACTTGTCACGGGCTCTTACAGGCCACCACCTTTTGGACACCACTCCTACGCGGGACACTGCTATCTTCGGGTAGTAGCGGGGACCACTTACCCACTGGTTTCGTTCTTCGTGATGAAACTCTCCTGGTTCACTCCAAGGCTCTTAAAACTGGCGGAAATTAGTGACCGGACTCCGTTGTTTATAAGAATAAAACGGCTTTACTGTGACATCTCTCATCTTCCTCCAGTACAACCTTAATCAGATACACGTTCCAAAGGTTCCAACAATTAAACCGCTCTCTGAGATTCTTCCCACAATGTGTCAGTTCCCAATGGCTGTTAGCCTCCAACCGCTCACAACCTCCTCACTCACTCTCCATCCTCCAACTCCCTCTCTGTCCGTTTTCTGCCCATCAACCTCCCAAACATTCCATCTCTCCACACTGCCCTATGTCTGCACATCGCTTTTCTCTAGGTGTTCCCTTTTTGGAATCCGTCACAGTGGACTGGGCCTTTAACTTACTGGAAAAGTTACCACAGGACTGCTGCCAGAAGCAAGTTTATCTAAGTGGTTCCTGCAACCAAGCCTCGGTTCCTGCCAGAGCGCACCAGAGCACCGCTCCGTCAGTCAGGTGCCCCGGGGGGCGGGAACATAGACCCCGCACCCTGCTCCCACCAGCCATCAGTTGGGATGGGGGGGGCGAAAAGTTCCCCCACCTCCCTGAGCCCCGGGGTGGTGGCCTTGGACTCATAGGAGCAAATTCCACCTCTCACGCTAGAGGTCATTCTGGCTCTCCCAGCTCTCCTTCCCGTCTCCTTAAAAAGTTATGGCGGCAGCTGCAACGCCCGTGCGCAGGGGGGTGGGGCGAAACGTTCCCTTGCTTCCCTGAGCCCCGGGGTGGTGGCCTTGGACTCGTAGGGGCAAATTCCACCTCTCGTGTGTGATGTCCGAGCGCACGTGAGAGGTTATTCTTGCTCCCCCAGTTCTTGGAAGGGGCTCTTTAAAAAGTTATGGCGGCAGCTGCAACGCCCGTGCGCAGGGGGGGGGGGCGAAACGTTCCCTTGCTTCCCTGAGCCCCGGGGGGGTGGCCTTGGACTCATAGGAGCAAATTCCACCTCTCGTGTGTGATGTCCGAGCACAAGAGGTCATTCTGGCTCCCCCAGCTCTCAAGAGGGGCTCTTTAAAAAGTTATGGCGGCAGCTGCAACGCCCGTGCGCAGGGGGGGGGGGCGAAACGTTCCCTTGCTTCCCTGAGCCCCGGGGGGGTGGCCTTGGACTCATAGGAGCAAATTCCACCTCTCGCGTGTGATGTCCGAGCACAAGAGGTCATTCTGGCTCCCCCAGCTCTCAAGAGGGGCTCTTTAAAAAGTTATGGCCGCCATCGCTGTTCTCGGCAGCAGCTGCAATGCCCACACGCGGGGGGAGGGGAGGGGCGAAACGTTCCCTTGCCTCCCTGAGCCCCAGGGTAGTGGCCTTGGACTCGTAGAGGCAAATTCCACCTCTTGCGTGTGATGTCCGAGCGGTACTCTGGGGAACAATGGAGAGTCTGATTTGTAAGGTGGGGCTGAGGGGGAGGATAGACCAATTTACATACCACAGCCACTGAAATCAACCTAAGGACCACTTTGTATGTTATGACAAACCCAGAGAAGTACCCAAGAAAGCTTCTCATAATTTGGGGCTGTAACATTTGAAAACCACACTCCACATGGATTCATTCTTAGCATGGAGAGTTTTCACACTAGTACTAGCTGCCACCTGGAATATGTGGCACAGTCACAGAGACTGCGCAATCGAGTTGATCTGTGCAATGATGAACAGCTTAGAAGTTGTACATTTGGTGAAGACATCACCTTGCAAATGTTGTTCTTAGCAGCCTCTGTGTGGTTTCCGTAACATCTAGAAACAGACTTTGAGCTAGTTTTAGTAGAACAAACTGCCCACCTCTAAGTTTTTCCCAATGCTGGGGAACAAAACAAAACAAATTCCAGTATTCGGAAACAAAACAAAACTATTATAAAAATAATAATTAGTGCTATTACCTCATCCAAGCAATCTTGCAATGCAATCCTAAATCAATGGACTTTAAAGGGTAAAACTCTGCATTGGATTGCACTCTTTGTCAATTAATTGCATGTAGTTTGATTGATGGATCAAATTGATCAAGGCTTATATATATGTACGAGGGAAATTATTCTAAAGGGGGGGAATATTTATTTATTTATTTGGATTTCTATCCCACCCTCCTTGTGAACGGGCTCAAGTGGGTTACAAGGTCACACAAACTTGTGACAACGATAACGTGTAAGATTAACAATTAAAACCAACATTTTAAAACAATTATAAAAGCAACAATCAGAGCGAAAGCCTCGTTAGTTATGCTCCGTTTCGGCTGATCAGACGCCAGCAATTTCATGCTCTTTTTGTCCTCAAATAATTAATGGATGTGACCAAGCATCTTCTTAGAAGAAGCAGTCAAAGAAGCAGTCTTCATTCTCTCTCTCTCAAGCAGGAGACTGTGTGCTCGCATCTGCAATTTTTATACGTAGTTGTAGAAGAAGTAATTAAAAACACCCACTGACCAATTAATCAGGACCATTGCTTTATTGATCAAAATGTTTTAATAAATTAATCTCACCAATTAATCAGCCAAATGTTGCAGCCCTAATAATAACACTTTTAATATTTATATAGTGCATTTCCTGCATACTCAAAGAGCTTCAGACATTTGATCAATTAACCCCATGAGATAGAGGCTAATACTATTATGGCCATATTACAGACTGAAGGGATGAGGCTAAGAAATAATGCTTGGCTCAGACCACACAGTGAGTTCACGGCTGAGTTAGGCTCACAGCACAGATTCTTGTGGTGCAGTCCTAAAGTGGAGTTACACCCTTCTAATTTGACTTCAGTGGACTTGTGTGGGTGTTAACACTGGTTAGGACCGTGACACCCTGATCATTTCTCACTAAGCTACACTAGTTGAGGTGGCAGAGCCCCCCTGCACTGCGGATGTGTGCTGCCTCTATGACCTGCCAGGGGCTTTTAGCAAGTAGAGGGGAGCACAGGGAGAGGCGGGGGTCACTGGCCCACCCTTGTGCCACATTTCAAGGGTCTTCAGAGCAGCTCTGTTCCCCTGGTGTCCTTTGCCCCAGCAAAACACAACCAGGATGGTATGTCAGGGACTTATGAGAGCAGAAGCGGCAAGCCTGGCCAGCTTGGCCCTGCTCACCTGGCATGAGATGCCAGGCTAGGAACAAAGGCACATATGCCCCTGTTTGTGCTGCTGTGGTCAAACATGCAGCACAACACCTTGCTGTCAGTCAGCTTCAGTTCAAGGGTTTCTGCATAACTAGTCTGTGGCTTTGGTACATTTCATTTTGGAGCATCTGCTTTGCTGTCAGAGGAAGGAGACCAACTGCTGGTTGCTATGCAGGCGGGCCCAGTCTCTTTTGTCTCTGTACCTGACCAGAGATGCCAGGGCAGCCACTCTCCCCATCCCCAGCGTTTGCCTCCAACAGCCCACCCAGCCAGCTCCCTGCGAGCCAAGTCTGCGCTCACCAGTGCTGCAGTGGCAGGCTCAAAGAAGTGCCAGCGCACGGCCATTTGTGCGACGATGTCACCAGCCCAGCGACCACCCTGCAGCCTTTATCCTCTCAGCAGATTACAGAGGGCCCTTTATGTTTTGGAAAGATTTAGTTGACAAGCTAGGGAGCCCTGTGTGCTGCTGTTACTGTGGTTGCTCTCTGCTATAAAGCTGCTTAGTGCCACAGAGCTAAACCTATTACTGGATAATTTGTATTGAAGGTAGGTGCTCAGTTCCACTAGTAAGTCATGGCTATAATTGTGGTGGCTTAACTCCTTATACCTGAACTAGCCAACAAGGCCATTGTAACAGAGCAGCAGGAAAAAGGAATGCGCAGCACGGAAAGGCAGAAGGAAAAGAGCAGACAAATGTATGAATTTCCCATGTACCATTCACAAATACGCTGCATCCCTTCCCCCACGTCCAAACCCAATTCTCCCACTGTCTGCAATCCCTTATCATGCGGCATCCCATCCCCACCCCCCATCCCACTGTTAGCAGTAGGTGGTTTGAAAAGGAAAATCCAGCAATGATTGGGTTAATCACTACTGAGCTTACTGTACCTCAACCAATTAAATAGCACAGCCCACTTTGATCTGTTTGCTTGCAGCGACTGAAAAATGGCAGTAAGCGCTTTGGAAAAGAGATACATAACTGTAGCATCCATAATCCATAATCCTAGCCAGCACATCTGGAATAAGAACTATAAAACACAGGATGAGAAGCACCTAGCAAGAAATTTTAACCAAGTGGCCCATTTGCTGTCATTCTTTGTAGCATCTACCTCAAAGAGCTGCAAGACAGTGCATTTGTTGATGAAAAGGGGTGAGTCTGTGTGATTATTCTTCCATCCTACTTCACTGTATGCTAAGAACCATTCATTAAGTAGGATGCCTCCCATAGCCCATATGGGCATCTTGAGCTGTGCAAAGGGCAACTGTGGGGAAAGGGAGGGAATCCATCTAACATGACAAAACTCTGCAGTGATACACCCCACTCCTCCTCGTCAGTCCTGACCTGCATTTTATTCATGGAGACAAGGATTGTCCTTACTGAGCCCACTGACTTCCCCCAGAGAGTCCAGAAATCTTTTTTTATTACATCACATCTGGTTGCTATGGAGACAACAATGATGTCAGAGACAAAGGTGGAGATAAGCTGCTGGGTTCTTATTGAATAAATCTTCTTATCACTATTGCAGAGATGAAGCAGGAATAGGACTGTAGTTAAGAAGAGGCTGGGAGTGAGAGGAAGATTCCCCTCCTGTTAAAAATATGCCTCAGGTTTCCTGTTCAGTTTCCTAGGGCACATCTGCAGCAATACTAATTTTTTTTTAGTAATCAGAAGCATTATCATATTATCCAGAATTCAAATGAAGCAGGCTGAAAGATTGAGATGACATTTTGCCAAACCATGGAGATTATTCTGTGGAGACTGGCAAAGGTCTCTCTCTTCTGTCTCCATTTCTATTCTGTTGTTATTGTGAGTGTGTGTGGGATAGCACACAGCTTGGGCTATCTATTTTTAAGCTGTTCTAGTCTCCCCTGAGCAGGTTCTGGAAACTCCAGCTGTCTCAGGCTGGGCACTAAGAGATGCATGTCATTTCCTGGGGGGTCTCCCCTTCTGCTAATTTTATACATGCCACTTCTGCCTGCGGTTTCATGTCACTGAGCAAAAGGCGGGAAGGACATTCAGCACTTCCAGCAACATGGAGGAGAGCCAAATGTCACCCCAGGATTGTCACAGCTCACTCGGGGTGTTTACAGATGATGCTTTCTTTTGTGTGCTCTAAATGCACAGCTGTGGTGCCGGCTTCTTTCCTCACGGGCAATTCAGTTACTGGGATATCCTTGAGCAACCCCCCCCCCCCCGGGCTTTAAATCTTTGATTTCATTAGAGAGGGCCTCTAGTCAGTGTTTTGGTGATTGGGTTGTTTGTGTTCATGTCTATTAAAAACAAAAACAAAGGTATGAATCAGACCATTGGTCCATTCAAGCCAGTTGGAGTTTAACATGTAGGAATTATAGGAAGTATGTATATTCTTAATTATGCATGTGTATGCATTACTAAGGCAAAAGGTGGCATGTATAGACTAAATGCATCTGAGCTAAGACAAGCCTAGATTTGCCCTGCCATATATTCTAGAACCATTCTTCAAGGCATTTTTGCTATGTGTAAAACTCAGACACAAGTTGCTAAGTAACCAGCCTAATCTTTTGTTAAAAGAGTTTTCACCTTGTAGTTAGTGAGAGCAAGATGCTGTCAGGAAGAAATTAGGTGCCACGGAGCAGGTTTAAAAATCAGCATGTAAACTCAAGCCATGCCTGTCCTATGCAGACCTAGTACTACTTTAACATTCCTTTTCCCCTGATATTCATATCTATTTCATGACTGTAACAGCTGTACTTTACCTAGTTCAAAATATTTACATATTAGGGTGGTGCTGAGTTGGATCCAGGGGACATCTTCTGCCAGGGGAGGGCACTTCCAGTAAGGCAACAGGACTTCCCCCAATACAGCCTGCTGAGCTCCCTGGGGGATGTGGGACACTCGGGAACAGTGTGTGGGGGGGTATAAATGGAGGGAGAGGAATTGGCAAAAATCATCTCTGATTTCTGCTAGTGGAAAGTGACCTTTGGATTCAACCAATTCATATATGTATGAATATCAATCTGGAAACAAGGATGAAGCTAAGGAGGAATGACTCCAGTGCCTGGAAGGAGATTAATGGGAGCCCCGTGCAAAGTGCTTGGAGCTTTCTAAAGAAAAACTGGCATGTGTGTATAAGAATAAAAGATGACTGAATACCGTAGCTTTTAATTTTCAGTTTCTATACGCCTGTGAAAAGAGACAGAAATGTTTTCTTATCTGCCTTTGTGATACATACTGTAATAGGAGTACTGATTTCAGTCATCCAGCTGTCTAGTGTTTGTTCTGATCATCATTTAATATATGATATCCAGTGTGGGATAGAGGTGGAGCATCAGACTAGGAAAGGCAAGATCCAGGTTCAACCTCAGGTACAAAGCTCACTCAATGACTGTGACTCAATCACTGTCTCTTGGTGTGAGGATAAAACGGACAAGGAGGAGGAGCTACATGTGCTAACTGCAGCACCTTAGAGGAAGTACTGAATAAAAATATGATTGTTTTGCCATGGATCTTCTATAGTGATGTACAATATGACCTGCCTGCATATTGTATTAGCTGGGGCAAGTAGATGCTAGAATCAGCATTTGCTTTCTTTATTTCCCATTGCAATTCTGTTCTGTGACTTTTAGGAATAGATTTATCTTGTTTTTAAAGAAAATATCTGTGTTTGTTCAAATCTGGGGTGAGTAGGATTTAATCTTATCTGTATAGTTAATATTATAGTAATTTGGGCCAAATTACTGAAGATATGCAGACTAATCGTTTAGTGGAGTGTATGGTTAGATATTGAAAGCTAGGAAGCTTATAACTCAACCATAGCTGGATTCCTATAACATAAGAAACTGATTTAGGAAGTGGTGCCAGCTGTTGAGTTTGGGATATTTTAAGGTGGATTTAATATGTTATCAGTGGTAAAGATAGAGTTTTAAAAAAACACTTATCGAATCTGATTTGCCAAGTAAATATTCAGTGTGCCAGGGAAAGAAGGTTATAAGGACTTTTCAAAGTTCCCCAGTTATGTCACAGTTTGTTAGTAGAGTGTAATAGGTTTTTGTGATACAGAATCCCAGAATATGCTTTTTTGTTGAGACTCAAGGTGAATTGAGTGAGATTAAACACTGAATTGCCTACAAGTGTTGGATCAGAGCTGGTTTTTTAGAAAAATTAGAGAACATACTGCAGTCAGTCACAAGTGTTGTTTAAATTGGTTTTTCTTAGAAAAGCATGAGGTTAGGTACCATGCCTCCTAAAAAGCCACACAGAGCTGATGCACATCCAGGCATAAATCCAGGCTTTCTAGAGATCTGGACAATGGCAATGGGGCTTGAGTTAGTTGGTGGGAGAAAAACTATGTGGTCTGGAGGAAGGAAGAGACCAAGAGGAAATGTGATATGATCCTGCAAGTAATAGCAGTGAAACAAGTGACCAGAGACTAGAACGCAGCACATGCACAGAGAATGACCCACATAGCCTTGGTGGAGCCCTAACCTGGATAGCCCAGGCTAGCCCGATCCCATCACAACTCGGAAGCCAAGCAGGGTTGGCCTTGGCTAGTATTTGGAAGGTGACCTCCAAGGAATACCAGGGTCGTGACACAGAGGCAGGCAATGGCAAACCACCTCTGAAATGTCTCTTGCCTTAAAAAAAATAAGTCTAGCTTGTCACCTAGTGCTGCATAATGTTAAAGAGCTAGAACTTCTGGCTGCCAGATAATCTTAGGATCTCCTGGCTATGCCATACGATAATAATAATTATTAGCCTTGGTGGAGAAAGTGCAGGAGCCAGAGTGATCCAACTTGGAGAATGCAGCCTTCCCTGAGAACCAGGTCACAGCAGAAACGCCTTTCAGTAATTCTGATTTCTATCTGGAGGAGCATGGGCTCTTGCAGAAAGTCCATCAGGAGAATCTTCTAAGACCTAGTTCAATTGATATGAGAAGTTAGTTCCAACTATAGCTCAGACACAAACATGGTGTATGTAGTAGGACTGCCAGCTTCTAGCTGAAGAATTCCTGGAGATTTGGAGGTGGAGCCTGGGAAGGATGGGGTTTGGGGAGGGGAAGGACCACAATGTCATAGAGTCTGTCATCCAAAGCAGTGATTTTCTACAGGGGAAGTGATCTCTGTAAAGTACAGATCAGTCATAAATACAGGAGCTCTCCAGGCCCCACCTGGAGGTTGGCATCCCTATTGTGTAGTAAGAGGTTAGGTGAGGGTTAAGTAGCTAGACAATAATGGGATGCACATTCTAGCATCTACAGTTCATTTCTTTTACTTTTGTTTCCCACTTTCTCCTGAGTTGTACTGTTTGGAGGCTGCCTGCTTGTAGTCTGAATAAGCAGAATTCCTGTTATTCACAGTGATGATGCTGGTGGGCAGGGCTATTTTTGGGCAGGAACGCACAGGAATGGATTTCCTGCTGGCTTCAGAGTTGGCCACGCCCACTACAGCCAAAACCTCAGTGTGCGTGGTGGCTACAGAGGGAAGGCCTGGAGAGCGACCCCCCCCCCCAGTGACTACGAGGCAGGCGGGCCAGGGGGCCCCCTGGAAGGATCGGATCGGGGAGGCATTTAAATGCCTTCCCTGGCCTGTCCAAGGACCTTCCCTGGCCTGTCCTTCCCTGGCCTGTCCAAGGGCCAGCTTGCCCGGGCTCCCCACTGCCGTGGGGTGCCTGGGCAAGCCAAGGGAAGGCAGTTTAAACTGCCTTCCCTTCCCTTCAAGGGGGAGCTTACTTGGGCTCCCTGCAGCCGCGGGGCACCCAGGCAAGCCAAGGGAAGGCATGAGGATGTGGCCTAATATGCTAATGAGTTTCTGCTGTTGGGTGTGGCCTGTTATGCTAATGAGTTCCTGCTGGGCTTTTTCTACCAAAAAAACCCCCTGCTGGTGGGTATAACCATGTTGAATTCCCATGCCTCCATTACTGACTTTATTGGAACCCAGAATGTAGAGAAGAAAGGATTCCCTGAAGGCCCCTAGGGCAAGAACACCAATATTTCCTGCTTTGAGATTCACACTTTATCTACACATTGGGCAGGGGGTCCACACCCTGTGTCAGAGGCAACAGTCAGAAGTGAGCTGCAAGTTCTCCTCAATTCCCACAAGTCCTGTGCTGATTAAGGACTATGGAAAAGGAGTCTTAGCCTTCCTCCCGGTACCATTTTCTTAACCTGAACAGTCAGGTTGAGGCACCATTTGGAAACTCTCCATGTTCCCTGGGACACATGTGGATTTCTGCAACAAGCAAACTACTGCACCCTCAGGACTGTTGTAGATTGGAGGAGCACAGCATGGGGGTGGAGATGAAGCCCCTTTCTCACACATGCATGAATTAAGGAGAACCTGCAATACACATCTGGCTTTTATGCCTGACACAGGGTTGGAGCCTGAGACCCAGCCTGTATACTCAGGCAGCTCTCCAGTGTCCAAGCAGAAATGATTCACAGCCTGCTACCTGACATCCTTTTGTCACTGGAGGTATTGCAGATGGGACCTGGGATCTTATGCATGCAAAGCACATGTTCTGTCTGGAGATCTGACCCCTTGGTGAAATATTGTACACCACTTTGAACGTTCCAAATAAAAAGTGGTGAATATATTTAATATAAATAATAATATAATTTTGAGCACCTAGACTGCAATATTGTATAGCCATAATGTGCTATCCATTGCTGAGTTAGCGTGTTATTCAGTCAGTCAGCCACCTTTATTACCTTAGCTATAGGCCATCAATCTAAAAATCTAGAACTTCAAACAATATACACAAAACACTGCAGTTTCAGATAAGAGCCAGCATGGTATAGTGGTCAGAGTGTTGGACTAGGATCTGGAAGACCTAGGTTCAAATCCCCATTCTGCTATGGAAACCCACTGTTGACCCCCCCCCAAGCAATCTTCTTTGAAGCTTTGATGTTCTAATAAACTTTTATCAAATGTCCAATAAGTGTCTAACCTTTTCTTCTAAGTCCCATAAACCTTCTACCCATGAATGATCTGTCCATAATTTGTATCCGATCTGTGTAGATTTTATCTGATTTTGAATTCCACAGGAAACCAACAAATAGTTAATTCTGGTATGAGTATCATATTGCGAAGAATAATAAGTGTAACCCCTTTCAGATGGGTGCTGGGATCTATTAAATGGAATTCTTTAAATAGGCTTGCCAATTTTTTAGTGGTCTTCTTGCTTCTTGTTTTTTATTATTTTTCTTTTCAGGTGTTGATCTATCCATATCTGGGTTAGCTAAATAATTCAAATCACCCCCCAATAATACATCTCCTTCTTTAAAAAACTCTAATATTTGTAATGTTTCAGTGATAAAATTTATTTATTTTTTGCCCCCCGTAGGGGATTTTTTATTGCATTTTCTATAAACTACAAAGAAACAAGGGACGGTATCTACAAACTATGGGTGAAAGTAAAGAAACCTACTAAAAACCCAAGAGATAGAGGTTATACAATGCTTAAACAAATTAGCTTTGACTTTTTTAACAAACAAGATTTGTAAACGTTGAGAGTGATCTTCAAATCTTTCGTTTGTGGTATCCAATCCAGCAAATCCAACTATACAAAGAGTAATACAAAAGCTCAATTCTTACACCACTTTAACAAACAGAAAAAGCATCTCATACTAACAATCTCATTCCCCCCAAAAAAGCCTTATTTGGGGAGACAGAAAAAAATCCCCCCATGTAAAAGTCAAGTGCTCTTCAGTAAATGTGATCTCTATCTTATTTTCTCTTCCTTCATTTCAATCTTCCTCTACTTAGTCTTCTACTCTCATTGTCCAATGTTATTGCAGCCTTGATGATAAACCAGTTTTTAAGATTGAGTTCATTTTTCTATTGTTGTTTCCCTTCAAACATTAACGTTTGTGATCAACATATCCTCTGGAGAATCTAATCACAGTCTTAACGGGCAGATCAATACTCAGATATGTCCATAGATCATATCCTCGCTATATAAAACTCTTTTAATCTTGGACCGGTCCGAAAACATCCTTTAAATCTTGCCTTAGATTCTCCCCTTCGCTTCCTCGAACTCCGCGTAGTCTCCACATCACTTATTATTCCCATATGAAATTTAAAGGTGATTCTTGAGTAGTATCTCTGTCCTACTGCAAAGCCTTACAATTGACTGCAATGCAGTGAAAATTAGCTTAAAGTCCAGGAGATGGTGCCAAACATTTATACTTGGGAAGAGTCTATGATTATTTCCAGTCATATGACCTAAATGACCAAACACACAGTTCCTGAAGAAGACTAAGACTCCATTCCGCTTTCAATCGCCATTTTTAGGGTTGTTTACTTTTTAAAACTTTTGCTCAAGTCCCAATTTGTTTAAAAAAATTAATTGGATTTTTTCAATGTGTTTCTTGGAGCAATATAATATCTGGATGCAATTTGCATAAATTAGTATATACTCTTTTTCGCTTGTCCATATTGTTAATATCTCACACATTGAGTGAGATTACTTTTACACTTGACATTTATATATATATATGAGAGCTAATATCTATGTATAACAAACAACAAAACTAGATATTAAATTCAAACTGACATTATGAACTCTCTTTCTCTTCTTGTATTATTATTAATGCAAAAATTGTTCTACTATTTTTCTCAATATTGCTAAAGATGTTCCTCTTAAAACCTATTTCAGCCTTTTCTATTTCTACCACTAACTAATATTAAAACAAGTACAAACTCTAACTTTTAACTTTACCTAAAACTATCTTAATGTCTCCTATTAATCTACTTAATTAAAATAAATCAAACCTAATGGCTCCTGCAGTACTACTGCAGAAGGGCAGGATTCCTCTCCTGCCTCCTTTCTAGGGTTTTCTGTTTTTACAGGAGGCTTATAACACTGTTAAGTTACCACTATCAACTTTTCTCCCTCCCCACCCCATAATGCAATATATAGGCTTTAAATACAGCACATAAACAACTAAATTAGAATAATTATACAGATGTATTGTTACACTCCTTTTGCTTCAGAAACCTTATGCAGATGTTCTTCATGCTTCCTCGTACTGGAATTTTACTGTCTCTTGGTGGTGTGGAGTTGAATTTCAGTTTTCTTTTAGCTTGCTTTCTGATGGTCTCTATTGATTCCTTTATCCCCAGATTTTCTAGTAGATGAGATCCAGATTCAAGATCACTAGCTTGTAGTCTCATTCCGTTGTTGATAACTTGCAGTGTAGCTGGACAAATCCATTTATATTTTTGTTTTGCTTCCTGAAATTGAGTGGTGATAGATTTTAGCTCTCTCCTTTTTGTAATTGCTTCTGGAGGCAGGTTTGGAAACTCTTGCCTTGCCACTGTAAGTATTTTTTTTTCTTACTCTGTAGTCCAGTACTGAAATGACAATGTCTCTTGGTCCTTTTCTTTGGGTATTACATGGGGATCCTAGTTGGTATGCTTTGACTATTATAAGGACTACTCCTTCTAAATTTAGAACTGTAGCAAGCCAGTTTGCCATAAATATTTGTAAATCTTCTGTTGTGTTTAATTGTTCTGGAATCCTCTGAATTTTATGTTATTTTTCCTCAGTTCCATATCTAGTTGTATAATTTTATTTTTCATTTTTTTTCATTTTCTGTTTCAAATTGCGCATTTCCTCTTGGATTGTTTCTGCTAAAGTCATTGCAGATACTGCTTTCTTTTGAACCCCCATTATGTTATTATTTCCTTTAGTTGAGTCTGGATGGACTTAATTATGGATCCGATTTTTATTAGGATCCTATCCTCCATTTCCACCAGATCGAGGCTAGATAAGGGAGTTAGTAACTCCTGATCTTCTCTGGTTTTGTCTGCCATTTGTTTTGCCGCAATCCCCATCTCCGGTATTTTCTCAATTTTATTTTTCAAAAAAAGCGAGCTTACTGGCCAGGTTTCTGTGGTGGATGGACTCTCTTTGTATTCTTTCTTTCCTTCCCTTGTTAGTTTTCTTGTTTTGTAGCCATTGGTTTTATTTTCAGTGAAGATTGCGGTGAGGTGGAGTGGAGCTAGAAGATTAGGCATTCATTTTCTCGTGCGTGATGCCACACCCTCCAGTTATCAAGTTGTTAGTCCTCAAGATGTTACAAGTTTCCTTTCTGCTTTTGTTACAACAGAATAACATGACTACCCTACTGGAATCAGTGTCCCCAAACTTACCTATAACAATAATATAAGAAAATTTAACAACGTTAAGCAATTCATAATTAAAATATCATTAAAACAGAAAGCAATATTAAAATAAAAAACAAAACCCAGTAACCTACAATGCCTATCCTATACCCTTTCTAAGCCCAGTAACTTTAGTTGACTTACATGGATGTAGGTGCTTAAGATGGCACTAACAAAGATCATAAGAACATAAGAGAAGCCAATGTTGGATCAGGCCAATGGCCCATCCCATCCAACACTCTGTCACACAGTGGCCAAAAATACCAGGTGCCATCAGGAGGTCCACCAGTGGGGCCAGGACACTAGAAGCCCTCTCAGTGTTGCCCCCCCAAGCACCAAGAATACAGAGCATCACTTTCCCCAGACCGAGAGTTCCTATCTATACCTTGTGACTAATAGCCACTCTTGAAGCCGTCCATGCTTGTAGCCACCACCACCTCCTGTGGCAGTGAATTCCATGTGTTAATCACTCTTTGGGTGAAGAAGTACTTCCTTTTATCTGTTCTAACCCAACTACTCAGCAATTTCATTGAGTGCCCATGAGTTCTTGTATTGTGAGAAAGGGAGAAACGTACTTCTTTCTCTACCTGTTCTATCCCATGCATAATCTTGTAAACTTCTGTCATGTCACCCCTTAGCTGTTGTTTCTCCAACCAAGTGCTTTAACCTTTCTTCATAGGGAAAGTGTTTCAACCCTTTTATCATTCTAGTTGCCCTTTTCTGCACTTTTCCCAATGCTATAATATCCTTTCTGAGGTGTGGTGACCAGAATTGCACACAGTATTCCAAATGAGGTCACACCATCAATTTATACAGGGGCATTATGATACTGGCTGATTTGTTTTCAATTCCCTTCCTAATAATCCCCAGTATAGCGCTGCCCTTTTTTATTGCAGTTGCACACTGTTTCGACATTTACAGTGAGTTATCTACTATGACTCCAAAATCTCTCCCTTGCTCAGTCTCTGACAATTTGGACCCCATCAACGTGTATTTATAGTTAGGATTTTGGGCCCCAATGTGCATCACTTTGCACTTGGCCACATTGAACCCCATTTGCCACGTTGACAACCACTCATTCATCCTCGACAGATCCCTTTGGAGTGCCTCACAATCCTCCCTGGTTTTCACCACCCTGAACAATTTTGTGTCATCTGCAAATTTAGCCACTTCACTGCTTACTCCCAACTCCAAATCATTAATGAACAAGTTAAAAAGCATCGGGCCCAGTACTGATCCCTGCGGTACTCCACTGCTTACTACCTTCCACTGTGAAAATTGTCCATTTATACTCACTCTCTGTTTCCTATTAATTAGCCAGTTTTTGATCAACAAAAGGACTTGTCCTTTTATCCCATGATTATTGAGCTTACTTAGGAGCCTTTGATGAGGAACTTTATCAAAAGCTTTCTGGAAGTCAAGGTAAACAACTATTGGGTCCCCCTTGTCCACATGCTTGTTCACTCCCTCAAAAACACTAACAGGTTAGTGAGACAAGATCTTCCCTTACAGAACCCATGCTGAGTCTGCCTCAAAAGGTTTTGTTCATCTATGTGCTTACTAATTCTTTTTGTAATAATGGTTTCCACCCATTACCCGGTATCGACGTCAGACTGACTGGCCTGTAATTTCCTGGATCTCCTCTGGAACCCTTTTTAAAGATGGGAGTGACATTAGCTACCTTCCTGTCCTCAGGAATGGAGGCAGATTTTAAGGAAAGAGTACATTTTTTTGTAAGGCGATCCACAAGTTCACATTTGAGTTCTTTCAGAACTCTTGGATGTATGGCATCCAGACCTGGTGATTTATCAGTTTTTGTTTATCAGTTGTAGGACCTTCTCTCTCATCACCTCAATCTGACTCAGGTCTTTCAAAACCCCTCCCGATATCAGCGGTTCTGGAGTGGGCAAGCACCTCTCATCTTCCACAGTGAAGACAGAGGCAAAAAATTGCATTCAACGTCTCAGCCATTTCTCTATCATCACTCAGTACTCCTTTTATCCCTTGGTCATCCAAGGGCCCCACTGCCTCCCTGGTGGGTTTCCTGCTTCTAATGTATTTGAAGAAAGTTTTATTGTTGGTCTTTATGTTTTTTTGCAATAGGCTCCTCATATTCCCATTCCCTTTTTGCCTGCCTGATCACAGACTTGTATTTTATTTGCCACAGCCTATGTTCCCTTTTATCAACCTCACTGAGACAAGCTTTCCACCGCTTAAAGGAATCCTTCTTACCTTTTACAGCTTCCATTACTTTGTTTATTAACCATGCCAGCCTTTTTCTATACCTATTTGTGCCTTTCTTAACCTGCAGAATATATTTTATCTGAGCTTCTAGGATTGTAGTTTTAAATAGTCTCCAAGTTTCCCCAATGGTTTTGACCCTTTTTACTTTTCCTTTCAGTTTCCTCTTCACACGTACCCTAATTTCAGAGAAGTTACCCCTTTTAAAGTTAAAAGTGGTTGTGTTGGGTTTTTTGGGCAATTCCCTATTTATACAAATGTTGAACTCAAGGGGGCCTGACAAAATAAAATCGTTTTAACAGCCATTCTGAAGGGGTGGTGGAATAGAACCTCTCCTGTCTATTCAGGGAATACCAAAAGGTGTGATCCAGCTACTTCTAAATATCATTGATTTCAATAGGAAAGGTGGAAGAAAGTGCTTCACTGTGCTAATGGAATCAGTGGGACTAAAATACTGCAGCTGATTTATGTTATGTGATTTTATAAGCAGACAGGAAATTCTGGGTAACACAGAAAACAGAACTCTTCCCCTATTAGCTTAAAACAGTTTAAACTGCTGTCTGGAATGCGATTATATGTTTGGCTCTAGTGTTTCATGAGAATGTTTTTGTGGCATTGTTTCTGATGATGGGCATCTTTCCCTCTCATTTAGGCTGCTTCCACAGTGTAATGCAATGCCAGCTTTCCTCCTTTCCTGTCCTGCAGGGAACTGGAGCTCAAACTTAGCTCCTGGCCTTGCACCCCTACCTCTTCCACAGCTCTTTCATCCCATCAAGAAGGAAGCTGTTGGCAGCTCTTCATTGCACTTGGTTTGAGCTTGGGTAACTTCCTGAGAAACTGTTGGTAGACTTCCACTTTCATGATTCCATGGGCTGTTTGCTGGAATGGATTGGTCATGTTTGGCCAAGAATGAGAGGCGAATAGGTAGTATTTCCATAAGTGTGCACAATTCTGTGGTTCAAAGCCAAATGACAGGTGGGACTGGCAATGCTCCCTCAAAGCTGTGGAGTCTTGTGAGCAAAAATTCTACTTTGTGAGCTACTGGCATTAAAGTTGTGAGCGAACAATTTGGCTACTGCTCACACTAACTCAGTTTAGAGGGAACACTGGGTGGGAGGATAGTAAGGAAACAAGTTAACCTAGAAGATATTGATCCAGCAATAGATATTAATTGAATGTTTTCATTCATACCATCACATGTAAATAATTCTCATAAGAGTTAGAACTATTTAGAACTCTTTATGCCTACCTGAAGAACATAACATGTTTTGTGTTTTCCACCTCACAATTCATATTTAGTCAGGACATAGCCCCCATAGATATGAACAGATGAACAGACTTTCAAACTAGGTATGAGAAACTATGCATATTTAATGTATAGCTTTGACATGAACTTTCTCCAAAATCTGAAACAAACCAAAATCTGTGGAACATAATACTGACTCCAGGGGATTCTGGGGTGAAGCTCAAATCACAGCGTATCCAAATCCATTGGATTTATACAGTGAGTTACAAATTGCAGAAGTCACAAAACATTCATTCATTTTCACATTTATGAATATGGTCTCATACCAAGTTGGACCACTGATTCACCTGGCTCAGCAGCATTGACTCTGATTGACAGTAGCAGCTCTCTGGCAGAGAAAGGTCTTTCCGAGCACCTGCCACATGAGATCCTTTTAACAGGAGGTGCCTGGGGTCTGCTCCATGCAAAGCAGGTACTCTACTGCTGAGCTACAACCTCTGCCTTTCTGTCTGCCTTCAAGAGGATTCACATTTAAAACAATCAAAATTACAACCCAAAACCAACACTTTATGGACAGCATAATCAATCAGCACTTTGATCAACAAGACAAACATAAATTTACAAAACAAGTATGTTGCATTTTTTAAAATTATTATTATCTCTCCTTATATATCATTCTGTTTTGGTCATGGACTCTCCTGAACATTCCACACGCTCCCAAATCAATTGGCTCCCTGATCTTTATCTCAGAAGCTGTCCCTATCCACTGGCTGCGTTGCATGAGTCTTGCCTCCAATATTCTAAACAGTTTGCTGTTCCTCTCCCCCCAATAGCCAGTCAGAACACAGAGGTCATTTGCATATGTGGCCTGATTGGCCTTTCCTTCTAACATTCTAAACAGTATGTTGTTGCGAGTCATTGAATGTGTCCTGAGGTAAAATACATATTCCAATCTTCCCCAGGCTCTACCCCTCAGATCTACAGGTGTGGCCCTCCCCTTAGTATTGCCAGCCTCCAGGCAGCACCTAGAAATCTCCAAGATCAGTTCTCCTGGAGAAAATGGCTGCTTTAGGCAATGGACTCTAAGGAATTATACCCTGCTGAAGTCCCTCCACACCCCAAACCCTGCCCTCCCCTGGCTCTACCCCTCAAATCTACAGGTATTTCCCAACCCAGAGTTGGCAACCCTGTAACTGGCTATGGAACCGCTTTCCAGACCATTGGAACCCAGAAGACATGGCATAGGAGGAGGACGTGCTTTTCTACCTTAGCTGCCACTGCATAACCCCAAATCAACATAAGTCAGAGGTGGAGGGAACCATACCTGTTACCATGAGGCTGTCCTCTCATACTACCCACTTGGGGCAGCAAAATGACTTGAGACAGCCGTGCCTTACAGCTAAGCAGAAGGAAATAAACATGGCTTGTCTCCCTCTATTTTCCCCTTCCCTCTGCCGCCCCACCAGCCACAGTCGGGACACTCACCTGGAGCTTCCTTCTAGAGCGTGTTGTATTTCTTCCCACAGCAGGCCTTACTCCTAGTTATTATTATATTTCTGAATCGCCCCATCCCTGAGTACACAGAGCTCTGGGCGATTTACAACAGGTTAAAAACATACAAATACAATTTAAAATCAACAAATCAATTCATCCTAATCGCACAATCTCCAGTTGGTGTCTCCATCTCATGGGCAGGTTAGGAGGAGGCCGAAGCAGGTAAGACGGAAAAAGAAGAAGATGGTGCCAGCTATGATGGAAAGCCATTGCTGTCCTCAACCAAAAGCCTGGCGGAACATCTCTGCCTTACAGGCCTTGCAAAATTGCACTAAGTCCCACAGGGCACTGATGGAAGTTGGCAGAGTTCCACTAGGTCAGAGCCAGGGCCAAGAAATGCCTGGCTCTGGTTGAGGACAGTCAGATGTCTTTGGGGCCAGGGATAATGCAGTCTACTGCCAAACCATGTCATTATTCAAGACGTGAATTTCACGTTTGGTAGGAATGAATTTGGGGCTTTCATTTCTTTATCACAAATATTAAAAATGACTAGTTTGTATCACACACGAAAATGGGGAGGGGATCTAGCTTAGCTTCTTCTTATGTCTAAAAGTCCCCCAAACAACTACTGTCAGTTTCAGCCTTTGCTTGTGCTGCTTTGTACAGCTAGCAAGGTACTTGTCCTTAAATTTGTAGCAAAATCTCACATTTGATCTATGATCACCATATCACAAAGCATTAATCTTCTCCCTGTGTCTAGGCTGCACTTGCAACTTCCCACTACGGTTGTTTGTATTTAGCAGGAAGCAAGTGTACTGTACTTCTGACCTATCCCCAGCACTTGCTCTTGATCTAGAGCAGACCTGGAGAGTTGAATCACATTAATTTTTGCCTCAGTGTATATCTAGATCCCTTACCTTGGTTATGTATTTGTGCACAGCCAGTACTCAATCAGCTTGCACTGTGGTGCAGTTTCCATAGGTCTGCTGAACATTGGCATGCATCCAAATTTGCAACTGACCCATTGACTTAAGCAGATGCAAGAAAACTCAGGCAGTTTCCATAGATTTATTGGAATGGCAATAATTTACAAGGCTAAAACATCACCGAGTGAGTGCTGATTTGCAAGCAATTACCATTTTAATGGAATAGGCCTGTGATGTCAAAAATGCTTCCATGCCATTTCCAAGTTCCTATAAACATATACCTTTCATGCCTTTATAAGGGACAAAGCTTATGCCTTGAATGTGGGCGGCAGAGAAATATTTCGTCATTTTGTATAGGGTCATTATTTTAGTACAATGTGAAGAAAGAGTAAATGAAACAAAGAGGAAATCAAAACTGTTTGGGGACAGTTCCTGTCTCTTGTTGGGGGAGGAGATACAGCATGCTCTAAGGATTGAGTGGTAGTAGAATACAATAGTAGAATACAAGAATACAATACAATACAATACTTCAATCAGTATTCCTGGAAACATAATGAAACTTCTCATGGACTCTTTAAAGACTAACCTATTTACTGAGCTATTAGCTTTTGTGAACCAGAGCCCACTTCATCAGTTGGAAAGACAGACCTGAGGGATGTCCTCTCTCTCAATACAAACCTATGTGCCACCTCAGTCAGTCCTGCTTTCAGAGCCCTCACCTGGAATGTTCCTTTTCCAGACTGGCCCAGGTTCTTCAGAACAGAGGGAATGAGGAGGGTTCCCACTCTGGCTTAGTTTTGTAATCAGTGTAAAGCAGACATGGAATTAACATATGGAATTCACTGCCACAGGAGGCGGTGGCGGCTACAAGCATGGACAGCTTCAAGAGGGGATAAACATATGGAGCAGAGGTCCATTAGTGACTATTAGCCACAAGGTATAGATAGGAACTCTCTGTCTGGGGCAGGTGATGCTCTGTATTCTTGGTGCTGGGGGGGGGAGCAACAGTGGGAGGGCTTCTAGTGTCCTGGCCCCACTGCTGGACCTCCTGATGGCACCTGGTATTTTTGGCCACTGTGTGACAGAGTGTTTTACTAGATGGGCCATTGGCCTGATCCAACATTGGCTTCTCTTACGTTCTTACTTAGACAAACTTTTCATGGAAACAAAGATTCATTAAAACTCAGACCTGTGGATGATGCAAGGGGCTTGGTACTTGCTTTTTTGGCTGTTATGAATAATTCCAGAAGGGTAGCCAATAATCATATTAGTCCTGCTGCAGCAGGAGCTTTGTGGAATCAGAGATGAACAAAATTTTATTCCAGCATAAGCTCTTGGGGGCCAGGGTTCTCTTCCTCAGATAAAATGAGTAGATCCTTGCTACACAGTCATTTTATATATGAAAAAAGAAACAAACTGCAGGGTCAAGGGGCTGTGATATACAGTAAGCACAGTGAAATGGGATTGTTTAAAATACAAAGCTGGTAGTGGAAAGTGCCATCATATCACAGCTGACTTATGCTGACCCCACAAGTTTTCAAGGCAAGAGATGTTCAGAGGTGGCGTGCCATTGTCTGCCTCTGTTAGGCTTGCCAAGTCCGACTTACCTTGCCGGCGGGGGACTCCGGGGTGGCTCCCGGCGCGTGCGCCGCATGCACGTCACAGGGAAGTGACGTCATGACGCCGGGCACGCTAGGGGCGGGGCCACGACCATACAAGGGAAAACCATAGAGTTTTCCCTTGTATGGCCATGGCCCCGCCCCCAGCGTGCCCGGCATCATGACGTCACTTTCCTGTGACGTGCACGCTGGGGCGGGGTTCCCCCCGGGGCCCGATTCCCCAGCGTCTCGGAACGGGCCTCTGGGGCGGGGGAATTTCCGCTCCCCGGGGGGACTTGGCAGCCCTAGCCTCTGTGCATCAATCCTGGACTTCCTTGGTGGTCTCCCATCTAAGTACTAACCAGGGCTGATCCTGCCTAGCTTCTGAGAGCTGATGAGATCAGGCTAGCCTGGGCCATCCAAGAGAAATACAGAAACCATTCCCTAAGTAGGCTAAGCTAATTAATACTTATACAAGGCAGTCTTAAGAACAGTTATAACTAGAAATGTACTCTTGGGGTAAAATTGGTATTATACACTGGTTTCTCTTCAGACAATATAAATTGTTTGCCTGTAACCAAATGACACCAAAACTACAGGGGACCTAGTGCTGCCTATCCATTAAAGACCCTCCCACCCCAAGATGTAAGCAAAACAGATCTAGGGTCTTTAAGTGCCAACCCCAAATATTCCCAAATATTTCCAGAAATATATGGCACCTGGAAACCAAGGATCCCTAATTCTACTCCAGCTACCCAAATACAGACTAACACAGCTACCCAAATATCTCTGAAAATTCAGATAAGGTATATATATATATATTCTTGAAGTAGGGTGTAACTCTACTTAGGGTGGCACTGGTAAGGGGTAAATCAGAAACCTCAAACCTTTGTTCAAGCCAGGGGGTAGGGGAAAGGTAATGTAAAACCTCTTAATGAATCCCAACTCAGCAGTTCCATGCTGGAGAATCCCTTGGAAGTTCTTTTGTTGAACTATGGCTTTTAGAAACAGTGTGTCCAGGGAGATTGAAATGTTCTCCCCCTAGATGGATATTGCATTTTTAATGTCAGATTTTTCCTCTGGCATAAAACTGAACAGGAATTTGTAGAGAGGTTTTCCCCAGAGCATGAATAAGGCTTAGGATTTCTTACTCATTACAGGTGTTAACTGTCTTAGCAAAATCTTGGACTCCCTACCCATTACAGATGTTAACTGGCCTAGCATAACTAGTGAATGGTCTTTATATTTTTCTTAATTTTACATAATTACATTTCACCTTTACTTTTTGTGTTTCATGGCGCCTATGCCCTGCTGTTTGTTTGTTTTTATATAATAAATACATGAAAGGACTGTATTGTTAAGATCTGCTCAGCATTTCTGAAGAAACAGACTCTAGAACATAACAGATTACACTGTAATAAAATTTTCTTAGTCTTTAAGGTGCCACAATATGCTGTTCATTTTAGTTGTTGTGAAATAGGAGGTGGTTTATGTATCTGCTTATTAGCTTAGGGTTAGGTTTTCATTTATGGTAAGAAAGCTAGTACAGCATTTTTAAAATTAATTAATTATCACTGAGAACCCAGAGAGCAATTTGACCTAGCTGTGTATTCATATAGCATTTGCAAGGTTGACTTTTTGTTCCGGCACAAAAGATTTGTGAAACTTTTCATCCTGTGCAACAGTGCCTTACCATTTTATGAGTCTCATAGGGGACATGGTTTTGCTTTCCAGTTTCATTCATTTATCTCTTTTCTTTTAAAAATTTTGCTGATACTTCCCCCTCTTCAGCATAGCAGTACGCATCTCCTGTTTCTTGTTTGAAAGCAAGATAGACAAGTACACCATTCCTGCATAGAAAGCCTATTTTCCCTCCCCAACTGGGATGCTCCTAGTGACAAAATGTGGCCATTTCACATGTTAAACTCATGCTAAGGGGGGAAAGCTGTCTTTTTATATATGAGGCTAGGCTTCATGTCTATGACAAAACACATCTAGAGGACATCTAGTGTCAGTGGATGGTAACTACACCTGTATGACCAAGGTTAGGAGGACAGAGCCATGCCAGTGCTAGTATTGGTCTTGTCAGTTGCTGCTAAGGTTTGAATGTCTAAACTCTGACAGCAGAGTTTGACATATAGACTTCCATGACCAGGCAAATGGCCAGGTCCTAAATCAGCAGGATTAATATCATAGGATGCAGTAAGTCTGTTCCCAGTGAAAGCTGTTTGCTTTACTTTGAGAAAAAAGAAGCCAAATTGAGGAAAGTGACCACCCCACAGCTCTGCTTTAGAGGCACATCTGGTTCTCATTGTGTTTGAATGAAAATGTATCTGTACCAGGCTTGGGGGGGGGGGTAGATGTAAAAGACAGTGTATTTTTCCGGAGCCTTCATTCCCTTCACTCTGTCTTCAATGGTGTTCATCCCCATTCCCTCTCTGTGCACTTGATAGAGATCTGGCACCAAATGTTTGGTACCAGCACATATGCTGCAGCCTGCACTGCCCAGACGGCAGAATGGACTCAGACTTTCCCTCCTTTATCTGGGTGTTCTTCCTTTCATGTTTCTGGTATAATGTTTAATGTTAAGAACCACCTCAGTCAGTTTTCCTCTTCCTATCACAGGCTACATGTAACATTACTGATAAATACACAAGATGAAATATGTAATGCACTCCTCAAAGAATGGCAATGGCGTGCTCCCTGGCTCTGCAGATATTTTCCAGAACAGCTTACCATGCTGCCTCCAATAGTCACACAAGAGGTTTTGGGCCGGGAGAGGGACGGATCGGGGGCACAGCAAACGGACGCGATCCCACCGCAACATCTGGGAAGTGTTGCGCACCGGTCCCCGATCCAGCCCTTCCGCCCAAAACATGCACCAAAAATAAACCACCTACCGAGGTGGTTCTTCTGGCAAGGCCGCATCAAGGCCGGCCGTGGGATCACCGGCGCATCCTTTCGCCGGCGCATCCCTGGCTCCTGGCCAAACTGCGCATGCTTAGACATGCGCAGTTCGGCAGCCTCCCGTGGCTTCCTCCCCGTCTCCCCGGCATCTGATCGTGCCGGGGAGCAATTGCGCCGTGGCTCACGGGATCTGTATGATCCCGCCACCGCGTGCCTATTTTGGTGCGGCTTTTAAAAGCCGCACTTTTGCCCGACTTTTTCCCCCCGTGTGGCAGGGACCACTATAAACTATTCAGGCTGGTCCAATCAAAGGTCATATGATGAAAATGATAGATAATTCCCATTAATTCATCTCCACTGGCTGGTCCCATCAGTAAACAAACAAACAAAAAGCACACCAGAGAACTGGAGGGGATAGAGTATTGGATACAGACTGATCAGGTTAAGATCACTACTCTACCACGAAGCTTACTTGATGCCTATTAGCCAGTCAGGTGTTCATATGACTATCTCTCAAGGCTGCTGTTATAATAAAATTGTATCATCCCACATATATTACTCTGAACTTTATGGAGGGAGAGATACAAACGTGATAAATATCAATCCTTGTGTGTTATCTCTTCACTTTTGTGTCCCTGTATGTCCCTGCCAATGATCACCCCTCCAGCATTGCCACCCTCAGCTGTCTGAAGGACTCCTGCTCTGCCTGTGCTGCCCTTGTGCCAGGAATTAGCTCCCAGAACACCTGAATACCACCCCTCTCACTTCCTACAACTCCTTCCTGAAACTCCACCTTCTCTGTGGGCCATCTGGCACAACATCTTGGTCCTTGTCTTCCATGAAGCTAAGCCTAAGCACATGTGATGGGAATGAACTCGTTCTCTCCCTCATTCTCCCTGCATTCACCATCCTTTCCCCCCTCTTTGTCTCCCTTATGGCAAAGTTTGGATGGTAAGATCCTCTGGGCAGTGACTTGTCTTCCTGCATTATGAACTACGTAATAGTGGTACTAGATAAAGAAAGACGTACATACATAAAAATAGACCACTATGCTAGAGAAGTTCTGCATCTTACATATGGAATACGAAGTTTAAGACAGTAAAACCGTTCCCAAGCTGATTTCATCTTCACCAAGGAAGAATCCATATAAAGGAGTGATGCTCTCCAACCCTCTTCTGATTTTTCTACTCCAGTGCAATGTATTGTTATCATTTCCCCCACTGTTCTCCCCAGTGGGGACCCAAAGACGTTTACAAATGTGCTCTCCCCTCCTCTATTTTATTTTCACCACAACAGCCTTGTTTGGTAGGTTCATCTGAGAGAGAGAGAGAGAGAGAGAGAGAGAGAGAGAGAGAGAGAGAGAGAGAGAGTGTGTGACTGGCAGTCTGGGTTAGACTCACCCAGCAAACTTCATAGCAGGGATTCTAAATACCAGGTTCTCCCAGATCCCACTCCCAACACTCTGAGCAACTGCGTACAATGGCAGTAACTGTTCCTTGTGAAATTTATGGCATAACCTCAAGTATGCTCACTTTGAAACAAGGAAGTGAAATTAGATGTGGTGGGAGGTGATCAGATCTCACACAGTTTTAAAGTTAATAGTAGTGAAAACAAGGGGCGGGGGGGGGATTAATCAGATCAAAGCTGCATTGCTGAGGGAGGGCTAACTCATTTCTGTACACCAGTTCCCTGATTCAGTTTCCCCTTCTAATTTCCCCTTCTAATGAGCAGCTAATTTCCTCATACCTGTGTGCCACCACAAACATCCCCTGACCAAATAGCAGGTCTAGGGAGGCAATTTAAATCGGCAAGAAAGGACACACACACACACACACCCCACAAACAGCCACAGCACACCTGCTCTGATTCCGTTTTCATCTCTCCACCTCTACCTGTAGCCATTGCCAACCATTGCCAGTCACAGATCTGCCACCCTCTCGTCTACCCACATGCTGAGTTCCTGCAGGCATAGAAACTACACACAGAACTGCACTGCGGCCATCCAGCCACAGCCCTTGGGAAAGTTTGTCAAGTGCCCTCACCATAGGGGCAGAGCCACTGAACTGAAAACTCTCTCGTGTGAAAGGGTGTTCATTGCTGATGGAACCATTGCAACAAAATGTATGTCACTGGATTCAGACATGTCTTTTTTTAATTAACAGTTTTTCAACATTACACATTATCAACAGTTCAACCATACATAACTTTATGTTATTTTTATCTACTATTTCTTATCTAATATTTGTTATAGTACACTATAAACTTTCACATTCAGTCTTTTATCAATACTTAATATTTGTACAGTGTAAGAAATGTTATACTCTTCTGCCAACTAAAAATAAATCATATAATAATAAAGGGGATTATTAGGAAAAATATCTTTTTCTAACATAAACCTTATAACAGGGAACTATATCACAATTTCCCCCTCTATAATTAACAGGAGATTAGTTTGATAAATTGAAAGACATTTTTTTAAAAAATAAAGAAGAAGAAGAGAATGGATTTATACCCCACCCTTCACTCAAGTCTCAGAGCGGCTTACAAACTCCTTTCCCTTTCCTTCCCTGTGAGGTAGTTGAGGTTGAGAGAGCTCTGACAGAACTGTCCTTGAGAGAACTGCTCTGACAGAACTATGGCTTGCCCAAGGTCATCCAGCAGCTGTGAGTGGAGGAGTGGGGAATCAAACCCGGTTCTCCCAGATTAGATTTCCACGCACTTAACCACTATACCAAACTGGCTCTCTATTAAAGTGATTCCATATTCGGTTGTACCACTGTGTGATAGAGGGAGGATTTTTCTCTATCCACTTTGAGGCTATGAGTGTGTGTGCAATAGCTATTGACTGATATTAATTTTTTATTTTTCTTTCCAGTTCTATTTTCAATTCAGACATGTCTTTAATGATTAAAGCAAAAGATAATCTGCTGGGTTTTTGTGTTTTGTTTTTTTTAATTGAGGTTGACAGTTCTAGCCTAGCCCCAATACAAATTCTGGCTTGCCTCTGTTAGTTCCAGAGAAGTCTTGGCTAATTGCTTCCTCCTGGCATCTAATAGATCGTTTTCTGATCCATTTGTTCATGTGTGAACAAATTCCAAGCTGGCATACCTGCCTTTGCCAGCTCAGCCTTTCCGGCAGCTTCTGCTGAGGCCTAATGGAGCTGATTCATCCTGTTCTGCAGCCTCTGCTTACGCACCACAGGGCACTGTTTACCTCCGTGCCTGAATGGCTAGCTTGCTAAATTAAGCCTTTCAACAATAGTTTGTTGATTCTCTCATTAGATTTCCATAGGTTCTGACTGCACAAAAGGGTTGCTATAAAGGGCAAGAGCAATTGCTGTGCAAGTGATTCAGCAAAGAAATGGTCCTTCGCTATTCTCTAAGCGTCCTGAGTCTAGGCATATCATTGTTAGCTACTTTGGGGGGCTCAGATGGGCCCAGAAGATGAAATACAAATCATCTACTTACCTACCTACCTACCCACCCATCCCTCCCTTCCTCCCTCCCTCCCTGCAAATAGAAAGCCAGCACAGAAAGTTGAGGGGAGCCGGGGGGGGGGGTATAGAACCAGGAAAGAAGTGGCCTTGAACTTCCTGTGAAAGTCAGTACTTACTGTGAAAGTTAGGTTTTTTTGGCAGCTCCACAGGGGCTGCTTGGCTCAGATCCAGCCACAGCTGCACAGGAGGAGGTGGCAAACGAGGCCACACACCTGTTGTTCCCACTGCTGCCAGGTGGGTCCAGGGATGCCGACTCAGTCTGGGTTAAGAAATTCCTGGAGATTTGGGGATGGAGCTTGGGAAGGGTGGGATTTGGGGAGAGGAGGGACCTCATCAGGCATTTTCTCCAGGGGAACTGAGCTCTGTAGTCTGGAGATTGGCTGTAATTTTTTTTGGGGGGTGTCTCAAGGCCCCACCTGGATGTTGACAACCATAAAGGTTCAGCTGCCTCCTACCTTTTAACAGCACAATCCACCCCAGCAGTGCCTTTCTTTCTACTAAACTGAATTTGCATGGCGGGTGTTGTTTTTTTTAAAGATACAAAGGATCATTCAACACTGAAATCTACCCCCAGTAGTCATATGTGGTCCAGTCCATTCTACCACCTCATTGCCCCCTCATTCTCCTGCATACATGAGTCAGGACTTACGCACAGGTACAGGAAAGCAGCCACAGAGGTGTGAGGAGACATAAATGTGAATGGTTCCAGAATCTTCAGCTTTTGTTATTCCTTTAAAACATGAAAATCCAAGTATCAGCAACATATCACCACTATACCCGTTTGAAGCCACAGAAAATGTCTATAACATGGAAGGGATTTCCATGTATGGAACATGACTTTCTTGCCACTCCCACTGCAGCCTGGAACATCCCATGAAATGCAGCTGCTGGTGGACAAAGAACCTTCCAGGAGCAGCATCAGGGAGGAGGGTGAGGTCTGCAGCAGGAGGAGGGAGCTGGTGAAGATCATCCCTCCTCCTGACTGCAGGATTCTTCTATAGGATCAGAGTCAATATCTCCATTCCAAAAATGTACTGGTCAATACAGTTTCTTGCTGATTCCCAGTTTGAAAAAGCTGAGTCACTTTCTCTTTGCTCCCCAGAATTCTGCTTTCTCCATCTTATGCCTTCTCTACAAGACCCATGTCCTTCACCTGCACCCTTTGCCTAGGGGCACCTATGGTAGCAACACAGGTTTACAGCTGGCAGGTTCACCCAACATCTCTCTCTCTCTTTTTCTCTCTCTCCCTCTTGCAGACACAAATTTCACCCCTGTTTTGTTCTGAATCAATTTAATTTTATTGCCCAAATCACTCAAGAGCAATTTTTCAAGTACAAAAAGGTCAGCACATCCAGGTCTAATCAATTTTCTTCCCCCAAGGCAGGAGGCTGGGCGACATACACTTCTCGCCACACTTTTATTATCTTCATGATGCTTGTCATTAATAGCAGGTATGATGTGCCCCAGAGTGTCCTTATGACAGAAAAGAGGCGGGGGAGGCTATGTAGCAGGAGGACCCATCAGAGGACATTTACAGCCGTTCAGGACAAGTTTGATTACAATAACTGTGGCTCCAGCTGAGGAACTGGCCAATTAAATGGCAGGAATGATCAAGGAGCTGAATGATTCCCAGGGCAGTTTGATGTAGAAGTGAAGCAAGGAGTAAGAGGCACTGCTGGGAGCTGAGGCTGAGATAAAAAGCCATGGACCTAGATTATCAGCTCACAAGCATTCACATCCTGCAAACACGGCTAAAGTATTTTTAAAAAAATCTATTCAAGTTGTAAAATTTCCTTTGCCCTCTGATGAACACTGTTTTTCTTTTGATTGAACAGCCCAATCCATGATATTTCCCACCCTGCATAAAACTTTGAATGAATTGCACACCTCTGTTTAAACAGCTCATTCCAAGAACAAATTCTTAGTACATTTTGCAGTGCTTAGAAAAACAGATCAATCGTGCAGCGAAAACTAGGCTTTCTCCTTGACCCTACAGCCTATACTTTCTTGGAACAGTGAGCCACCTTGCCTTTGTGAGTGGCTATCACCTTTGACCCCACTATGACATGTGGCATTAATCTTCCCAAGGGCCAGGTACTATTCCAATATTGCTGGGAAAGATGCTCTAGACTGATAGCAATTTGCAAGAAAGACATCTCCAGTACTTCATTATGCCATGCATAGCTTCTTAATCCAAACCCAAAGCATGGATTTTATGAAGAAATTGGATCAACCTCCAGGATTCCTTTTTGTTTGGCTGAACATTACTCTCCTCTCATTTTCTCCCCCCCCCTTCAGAGTGATTAAACCTCAGCCATGCAAACTGTTCCCAGTGGCACCTGTACTAGTCCCAGAGGTTTCAGAGAAGCTGCTGTAGGTCAACTCTATCAGTCTGAGGTGAACATTCATCCAAATTAAGCACTATTTAAAAACATGTATCATACTTGTATCCCACCTTTGCCCCAAGAAGATGAGATGGCTTATGCAGCTACCCCTCAACCATTTGATCCTCACAACAACCATGTAAGGTAGGTCTTCCTCAAGTATTGGTTTAATTTCTTCAAGCTCAGAATTTTAGCATTTGTAATATTCTATTCAGACAGATGGAGCTACTGTGGCTCAGAGGTTAAGATGCTGAGCTGCAGAACGGTAGGTCAGTAGCTTGGCAGTTTGAGACCCGAGTGCTGCATGATGGAGTGAGCTCCCATCCCTGGCCCCAGCTCCTGCCAACCTAGCAGTTCAAAATCAAGAAATTGCAAGTAGATAAATAGGTACTGCTTTGGTGGGAAGGTAACAGCGTTTCGTGTGCCTCAGTGTTTAGTCATGCTGGCCACATGACCATGGAAAAGTCTTTGGACAATGCTGGCTCTTTGGCTTGGAAACGGAGATGAGCACCGCTCCCTAGAGTAGGATTTGATTGGCTTTTGAGTAAGGGAAACCTTTACCTTTACCTATTCAGTCAGATTCCAGAAGTAATGTATGGCCTAGTGGAGGAGAGAGGATATCAGAAGGCCAAGAAGGGTCTTTACACCCTATCATCTCACCAGGGCTTAATTTATTTGAGCAACAGCTTAGCCCTAAAATGTATTGTTACAGTCTCCCCACAACAGTATTTTGAATGCCAGAGCTCAGGTCTGCTACTTATGAATCAATAATAAATGGAGCCTCAAACTCTGAGTATATTTTCCCTTGTATGTTTGCTCCATGAAGGCAAACAACAGCTGTGTGGAACAGGTTCATAGCTTGAGGGTGCTGCTAGATTCTAGCCTCTTAGTTGGTGGCTTAGGTCTCCTCTATGGCATAGCATGCCTCTTATCAGCTTCAGCTGATACTCCAGCCATGGCTATTCCTCAAAAAGCGTGGTCTGGTGATAGTGACCCATGCTCTGATCATAGTCAGGTTAGACTACTGTAATGTGCTCTCTATGTGGGGCTGCTTTTGAAAACCACCTGGAAATACCAATTGATTCGAAATATGGTGGCCAGGCTATTGAAGATGTTGATTAATGAGATGGTATCACTCCTGTGCTAAATGATCTGCTCTGGCCATCAGTCTGTTTCAAGGCACAATTCAAAGTAATGGTTCTTACCTTTAGGCTTGAGGCTAGAGTACCTGAAGGACTATCTCCTCCTCTATTGACCAGCCTGCTGTTTAAGATCTGCTTTCCAGTCCTTGCTGTCTGTTCAAGAGATGAGCTGAATGGCAACTGGAAACAGGATATTTTCAGTGATGGCACCACACTTCCTCCTTGAGACTCACCTGTTGCCTTCCATACTGTTTTTAGGCACTAGGTCAAAAACATTTCTTTTTTTACCCAGACTTTTAAATTAAGTGGCGTTATCTGTTTAGCTGTTTTATAGTATGCTTCTGGCCTCAGGTCTGTTTTATGGATATTTTTATGCTGTTTTTATACCCCTGATTGGCTTGTAATGGCATGTTTTGTTTTTATATTAACAATTTATGGTAAGTTCATGGTACTGGGTTTTTTGTAGCAACTTCAAGCAGCACTGTGGAAAAGTGGCATAAAAACATTTCCTTAATAAAAACTAAATTTCAAGTTAGGAAAATGGTGTGTGGGGTAAGTTGGGAAAGAAAAAAAACCCCGTGCTGCAATCCCAAGGTTTTTTTACTCACAAAATCAAGCAGACAGGGGCCAAATTCTCAACAAACAAAACACTGGGACCTCTGCCTCATGTAGCTGATCTCTCAGAGTGACCACACTGTGTGGACCACTGTTATGTACTGGACTATGAACTACATACTAAGCTTCAGTCCTTGCTTCATAGAAGCCCAGTATCTTGATCTGACAGTTTTCATTGGCTGCTCCTGACAGCAGGCCAATCAAAGCATAGCAGTGTACTTGGAGGGAAAGCATTCTATTGGTCTTTATCATGTAAATATGATTGGTTCTTACCATTGTACTGGGCGTGGTTTCTTCAGCCCAGGATGTTTAAAAGGAGCTCTGGCTCCTATGGTTTTTCGTGTTGAATAGTTCTTGTTAATAAAGTTGAAATCACTTGGTTAAGAGCTGCCTGAGTCTGATTCACTTCACTGGCGACGAGGATGGGATCCTGAGCGGGTTGGCAGCCCCGCTGAACCAACACCACAACGGCTGATGAACGAGAGCTTCCCGAGGGACCAAGGGAATAAAATCAACAGCCAGCCAATCCAACGGTTGCACCAGTCACTCCACTGGCTACACCGAGACCTGTGACGGCCGTCAGCACCAAATTTGATGCCTTCGAGCCGGGGTTGGAGGATTGGGACTCATACATCACTTGGTTCGAGTTCCATCTGCGCGCCAACAAGATCGAGGATGAGGCTACGAAAACGGCAACACTCCTCAGCTCTTGTGGAAGGGCTGTCTTTGACGTAGCCTGGTCCTTTGTGGCCCCAGATGACATCCTGACGGTGACCCTAGATAGCATCAAAACTAAGCTGAAAAATCACTTTTCGCCTCAGCCTTCGCAGATCGCCTGCCGGCATGCTTTTTACAAGCGTGATCAGGCCACAGGTGAAACAATCGCTGACTACGTCACGGCACTATGGAAGGCTGCCTGACCGTGTAACTTCCCCAATCTAGAGGCGGTGCTCCTTGACTGGTTGGTCTGCGGTCTACGGGACAAGAGATTGCAGCAGCGGTTGTTCGCCAAGCCGGCACTCATGTATGCTGTGGCCTACACAGAAGCCATCACTGCAGAAGCTGCAGAACAGTCAACGCGAGAGGTGCGGCAGGCCAGCAGCCCGACCCTGCCAAAGCATGACAAGTTGGTGCATCATGAGTCGGCCGATGAGTCGGAGGCGAAGGCCGATGAGGTCCACAAGACCAGGTTTGCGAATCAAAAAAAGGTGCCTGACAGGCCTTCGCAGAAGTGATCCTGCGCTGGGTGCGGTGGTGACCACGATCGGGGCCATTGTTGGGCTTGGGATGTCAAATGCTGGGTCTGTGACAAGCGGGGCCATTTGGCCAGAGTGTGTCGCGCTGCCCACAAAAAGAAATCACCACCACCGTCTCCAATGCGAGGTCTGCCGACTGCCATCTGACAGCTTGCTGTTCCTGCCCCTCGACCATCCTGAACACCGGATCACGAGCCAAGAAAAAGATCAAGGTCACCGTGCTTCTAGATGGTGAGCCATGAGAAATGGAGGTCTACTCTGGGTCAGCAAAGTTTTCTGTCATCTCCACCAAGACGCTACAACAGCTGTTTCCCTGGAGGAGTCGGTGCCGTCTACAGCCCAGCCAGGTGCACCTATCCGACTTCCAAGGTCGACAGATTCCGGTGGCAGGCACGGCGCAGTTTGAGGTACAGTTTAAAGGCTTCAAGGGAACATTAGGTCTCCTTATAGTGGAAGGGAGGAGGGGCAGTTTGCTGGGGCTGGACTGGTTTGAGGCCCTGGGAATAGCGGTCACGGGGGTCAACCAGGTATCGTCACACCCTGACCTAAGCTCCATCTGCAAAGAGTTCCCAGTGGTGTTTGAGGGGTCCCTGGGCAAGTATACGAGCCCGCCCGTGACATTTGATCTAGACTCCACAGTTGCGCCCATCCGGCTGAAGGCTCAGACTATTCCTATTTCCCTTAAGCCTCACATTGAGGAGGAACTGGACAAACTGGTTGTCCAGGGTGTATTGGAGCCAGTCTCACATGCCAAGTGGGAAACACCCATTGTGACTCCTGTCAAATCAGATGGCTCCCTTTGTATTTGTGCAGACTATAAATGTACTATTAATAGAGCTCTGCAGCAGCACACATACCCCGTGCCGGTAATTAGCCACGTCCTGGTGACACTGGCAGGGGGCCAAATCTTTGCAAAACTTGACCTCGCACAGGCCTACCAGCAGCTGCCTGTGGACAAAAGTACGTCAGAGTCACAGACAATCGTTACGCACAGGGGCGCATTCAAAGTCAACAGGCTGCAGTTTGGGGTTAACGTGGCCCCGGGCATATTCCAGGGTCTGATGGAGGGGCTCCTCCGGTGCATTCCGGCACAAACGCTACCGAATTGGCCGAGCAACTGCAGATGGTGCTGGGACATTTCCAGGAGGCGGGACTTAAAGTCCAAGAAATGCCAGATCGGGGTCCCGAGAGTGGAGTTCCTGGGATTCCTCATTGATTCGGAGGGTGTGAACCCCACCAACAGCAAGGTCGCCGCCATACGGCAGGCATCACAGCTGTCTAATAAAAAAGAGTTGCAATCTTTTTTAGGTATATTGAACTTTTACCGTGCATTCCTGCCTCACAAGGCATCTATCACTGAGCCCTTGCACCGGCTCTTGGACAAAAAGGCTGAGTGGGGGTGGCGGGAACAGCATGAGTGGGCTTTCCGGGCTGTAAAAGGGTTGCTGACATCAGGCTGCATCCTGACGCACTACGATGAGCACAGGCCGCTTGTCTTGGCAGCGGACGCGTCGCCCTATGGTATCGGGGCGGTCCTAAGCCACATCATGCCAGACGGAAAAGAAGCGCCAGTGGCGTATTACTCTCAGGGGCCGAGAGGAACTACGCCCAAACTGACAAAGAAGGTTCGGCTTTGGTCGCGAGAATCAAAAAATTCCATGACTTTTTATACGGCCGCAGGTTCTTAATGTTAACTGATCATAAGCCGCTCCTTGAACTGTTTGCTCTGAAAAAACTGACGCTGCACATACTGTCCCCCTGAATGTTGCGGTGGACGGTGTTCTTGTCCGCTTATGAATATGAACTTGCTCACAGGCCAGAAAAGGCGATCGGTCACACCGACGCACTCAGCCGCCTTCCCGTGCCTGGCCCTACCGTGGACCCGGCACCAGCGTTTGAAATGATGGCACTGGAAACACTGCCAGAGCCCCCTGTGCACGTGGCAGATGTTGCTGAGAACTCGGGCAAGGACGCTATCATCTCCCGAGTTCTCAACTGGGTGTGGAGGGGGTGGCTAGTGGGCCAGGTTGGGGCCGAATTTGCACCCTACAGCTCCCGACAGCACGAACTCTCAGTTCACAAGGGGTGTTTGTTGTGGGGAAACCGGGTTGTTGTGCCCCCCAAACTGCACAGAAGAGTGCTTGAGGCCCTGCATGTGGGGCATCCAGGCATTGTCCGGATGAAGGCGTTGGCCCGGTGTTATGTATGGTGGCCGCGCCTTGACCGAGACATTGAGGGCTGGGTAAAGGTCTGCCTTCCCTACCAAGAGTCGCGGCCCGAGCCCCCACAAGCGCCTGTGTAGCACTGGGAGACCACCCGTCCACCTTGGTCCCGGCTGCACATCGATTTCGCCGAGCCATTTCAGGGTTGTGGACTCTTATTCAAAGTGGCTCGAGGTCATCTGTATGACAGCCATGACGTCAGTGGCCATGATTAGGGCGCTTTGCATTCTGTTTGCTACCCACAGTCTGCCCCACACTATTGTAAGTGACAACGGAACCCAGTTTACTTCAGCAAAGTTCCAGGCCTTTTTGCAGGCAAACCAGATTAAGCACATCACAGTGGCACCATTCCATCCGGCCACAAATGGTCAGGCCAAAAGAATGCTGCGGACAACAAACGAGTCACTCCACCGAATGCCTGCTGGGGACTGGAACAAAAAGTTGGCGTCTCTGTTGCTTTATCAACACATCACGCTGCACATGACAACTGGAAGGAGCCCGGCCGAGCTCCTGATGAACTGCCACCTGACTTCTCTTTTGGACAGGCTACATCCGGACTTGACATCTGACAAGCTGCCACAAACAGAGGTGGCCACTTCGCCATGATCGTTCCTGGAGGGAGACACCGTATTCGCCCGAAACTACGGTGAGGGTTCCCCATGGATTCCGGCAACAGTGACCTCTGTTTCGGGGCCTCTATCCTACGTAGTATTGTTGGCCAGTGGCAGGCGTCTCTGACAACACATTGACTAGCTCCAGAAACGTTGGGTGAGCAGTCCAGATGGGGAGGAGGCCGAGGAGGAGGAGAGCCCAGAGCCTGCCATAACGGAAGCAGAGCCACCGCTGCCCGTCTACACGGACACCCACTTACCAGAAGCCGAGCCTGACCAGCCACAGGGTGCTGAGAACTGTGATCTGGTTAGCCTGCCAGCAACCTCACCAGGTAACCAACCAGCGGTAGCAGCTGTGCCGCCTTCTCCACACACCACTGAGGTGGCTCCCCCATCCAGGACTGTTAGGCGTTCAACAAGAGCGCGGGGATGTCCAGCCTACCTGAAAGACTTTGTGTGTTAAGATATGGACACATCTTAGGGGGGAGGGGTGTTATGTACTGGACTATGAACTACATACTAAGCTTCAGTCCTTGCTTCATAGAAGCCCAGTATCTTGATCTGACAGTTCTCATTGGCTGCTCCTGACAGCAGGCCAATCAAAGCATAGCAGTGTACTTGGAGGGAAAGCATTCTATTGGTCTTTATCGTGTAAATATGATTGGTTCTTACTGTTCTACTGGGCGTGGTTTCTTCAGCCTGGGATGTTTAAAAGGAGCTCTGGCTCCTATGGTTTTTTGTGTTGAATCGTTCTTGTTAATAAAGTTGAAATCACTTGGTTAAGAGCTGCCTGAGTCTGATTCACTTCAACCACCATGCCTAAATTAGTAAGGAAGCCAGCCAGTGGGTATGATTTCCAGTAAGGTTTTATCTCCAGGATCTCTCACAAACCACCATCCCACACAAAGATGGATTACAAGCCATAAGGAACATGATTTCTGACAATAACACAGCTAACTTTGCCACCAAACTGTGCCATTTTGTTCTCACCCATAGCCACTTCAAATTTGGTGACAATTTGTTCCTCCAGATCAATGGTAAAGCCATGGGCACCCTTATGGTGCCACAGTATGCTAACATCTTTATGGCTGACTTGGAGCAATGCTTCCTAAACTCCCATTCACTCATACCTCTCTTATACCTGTGTTACATTGATGACATCTCTATTGTTTGGACACATGGTAAGAAACCTTGGATACATTCTACCAGGTGTTCAACCATTTTCACCCCACCATTAACCTGATAATGAACCAATCCTTGCAAGAAATATATTTTCTGGACACTACTGTAAGAGTACACAATGGACACATAGACACCACCTTATACCAGAAACTTACTGGCCAACAAACATACCTACATGCCTCCAGCTACCATCCTAAACATACCAAATTATCTATTGTTTACAGCCAGGCTCTACACTACAGCCGCATCTGCTCCAATCCTACAGACAAAGATTCTCACCTGAGGGATCTAAAACACACCTTTTTGAAACTAAGGAACTAACCCGATGATTAACAAAGCCAGAATGATACCCAGAGAAAACCTATTACAAGACAGGCCCAAAAGAGACAATAACAGAACACCACTAGTGGTCATATACAGCTCTCAGCTCAAAACAGTTCAACACAACATCGACAACTTATAACTTCTACTGGATAATGACAGTTCTCTTTCACAAGTACTGGGAGGCAAACCTTTTCTTGCACACAGACAGCCTCCTGTCTCAAACAACTCACCCACAATAATGCAATAATGCAATATTTAATTTGAACATGGACACTGGGACCAGAGCTTGCAATAAACCCAGATGCCAACTTTGCTGTCACTTACACCCAGACAACACAATAACTGGACCTAACAACTTCAACTGCACCATCAGCAGCTCATTCACTTGCTCATCTTCTAACACTGTATATGCCATTAAATGCCAACAATGCCCTTTGGTTCTCTACAAACAGGACAAAGGATAAATGGACACAATCTGACATCATAATCACAAGACTGAGAAACCTGTAGGAGAACACTTCGACCTTCCAGGACATTCAAGGAATTACCTCAGTGGCTGTTTTATTACAAAGGAACTCCAGGAACAGAATAGAAAGGGAAATTGCTGAATTACAAGTTATTAAAACACTTGGAACAAATACCTCCCCAGGAATCAACAGGGATATTGGTTTCTTATCTCATTACATATGCTAACTCATTCAGTCCTCACATATGTATTCTCAACAAGAAGGACTATACATCCTCCGTATTTTAGTATATTTCTTTTTCAGAATAGTATATTAGAATACTGAATGTAATGCAAGGAATATTGGCATATTTTGCTGACATAACACTGCACCCACATCAAAGAAGAAAAAAATGCTGTTAAGTTACCTCCATGCCTGAGAGGAGATGGAGAGTCTCCGTTTACTTCCCACAATTAGAAAATAAACCTTTACAAATGTATCCCCTATTTTGACATATTTATTGTTTTACTGTTCTTCCCCCCTTAATTAAATCAAAACAACTGTTGATCTTACAACCTTAGCTTATTATTTAGTTTTATCTTTGCATAACTTAAAACATCTTCATCATGTTACAATCTAATTTGCTGTTCAGCCTGTCTGTAAGTTTGAACTCTTACCTTCCATTCCAATGTATTTGAAAATGTGTGCATGCACACAAAAGCTCATACCTTGAATAAACCTTTGTTGGTCTTAAAGGTGCCACTGGACTCTAAATTTGTTCTACTGCTTCAGACCAACATGGCTGACCACCTAGAAATCAACATATTAGCTTGACTGGAAAACCTACACAAGCATGCTGCGGCCGGATCCTACTGTCCTTTTCTGATGGGTTCTTAAAACCACTCCCACCTATTCTTTTCCTTTATGCTACAACTTGCCTTTCCAGATGAGTTGGCAATGGCTAACTGAACTAAAATGAAAACACAGCAGCCACAATCCTACGAAGAGTGTAAGCAAACTTAAAATGTTTGAAATTAAAGGCCTGAAGCAAACTTATCTCTGTGCTGGATTGCAGCCAATATTCCTTATCTAAATCCCCCCTCCCCATATTTAATGAATTCAGTATTAAATTGAAAACTACAGCAGGATAGTCTCCTGTACCCATATGCGTCTGTGATGTCACTGTACTGAGTTCTTCGTGCCTTGCTAAAGGAGGGGCTTTCTCTCAAACTCATGAAATCTTTTTCTGCATGATGCGGTAGTTTTCTATGGACACTACAGCCCACTGGCTTTCCCAGCTGAGAGTTGCTTCACACTTGACAAATTTCCTACATTAATATTTCTTCTATGTATTTAAATTTAAGCAAGTGTGTTTTTAAAAATCACACAAACAGATGCTTACTTTCAGTGTCTCCCTGTGTTTTATTTATTTATTAGCTTAGATTTATTGACCACCCTTCCCTGCTTGTGCAGGGCTCAGGGGGGTTTACAACAGATTAATGGACTACATTTGTGGTATGTTTCTAAATAACCTTAAACTTGCTGATCAAGAGGCCTGACGCTCAAAAACATCACGAGATATCACAGTGGAGAGAAATGCAATAGGTTGGGAAGGGGCCTGATTAATGCCTCAGGCTAACGCTTGACTGTTTGTCCTCCCTGCAAATTATGGTTGAATTTTATGTTAGGGTGTTCCTTGCATGTGCACCCTGGTCCTTTCTATCAGATGTGTACTGGGAGATCTGTGCTCAGAACATAATTCCCAGGTGGTGCAGCTCCCATTTGAATGGGAATTGTGGTGTGCAGAGGGAGAGAGGGTTGGAGTGTCCCTCCTCCGCCAGTTCTGAACCTGTCATGCCTGAACCTGCTATTTGTCCCAGTGGGGGAAAAACTGTGTGGCCTCTCTCATGGCATGGAGATGCTCAGGGTTTTGCTCCTTGCATACACCCATTTGGGATTCTGTCCTCAACAGTTAGCTTCTCTACTGTACCACATGACCAGGGGTGATCTGTTAATGTTGCAAACTACCTCAGGAGCCATAAAAATTAGGCTCCATCCCTGGCCTCCAGAGCTTAGTGGCAGTTTGTTTGAATGGAGATATTTTGAAACAAAGGATGTTCAAAGAAGGGCCATCCAGTAAACCTCACTTGCAGAAAGATCCCAAGATCTTATGGCACAGTCATTTCACCCTGGCATACAGCCTCTTAGCTGCCAGACCTGCACAGCAGCAAAACATGCCTCCGTAGCACCAAGGGAAGCAACTAGAAATGAGGCAGATTTATTAACTTTGGCATGTGGCCAAGATCCCAGGCAGGCCTTTAGGTTGTTGCCAAGGTTTCCAGATGCTGTTGGGCACTTTAAAAAAAAGTCCAAATCCTGAGAACACAGGAACCATCAGCCCAGCCTGTGAGGGCAGCAGAGTCACATTAAGAAGCCCCCTCCTCCTTGCCTCTATCAGCAGCACTAGGGAGCAGCCATCACACCTCTTGTGCTTTAAAGAGTGACAAATGCGTTATGGCAGTGTCCCTTTGCCCTGTGCGTGATGTGCTGGCCAGGCACAGCAGCAGTGCTGGCTCCAGGATTTCAGAGGTCTTTGTGCAAGGGACCTTCAGTGGACCCCCTAACCTGGCAGTGGCAGGGCACCAGAACAGAGAAGTTTGTCATACTGCTTCTGATTCTCTTGGGTACTGTGTGTGGAGTGTGGGATGGCATGCCCTTTGCCGGCCTGGAAGGGGGCAGCAAATTCCTGACCTTGCAATCCTGTGGAGCCAGCCATGCACAGAGGGGTGATGTAAGGGTTTGTAATGTGAACAAATAGCCTCACTCAGAAGACACATCTTGCAATAGTACAGTTGGCAAATCCAGCCTGGGAAATTCCTGGAGATTTGAGGATGAAGCCTGGAGAGGGTGGAATGTTGAGAGGGAAGGGATCTCAGCAGGGTATAATCCCATACAGTCTACCTTCCAAGGCTGCCATTTTTTCCCAGGGGAACCGATCTCTGTAGGTTGGAGATTAGATGTAAATCTGGGACATCTCCAGGCCCCACCTGGAGGTTGGCAGCCTGTTTAAAGATCCACATTTTAACATATACTAGTTTTACATTAATTTAATTGAACTGCTGGAATTAAAAGAGGAATACTGACTGCTATTTTTATAAGGTAATCACAGAGGTCGATTCGGGGGGGGATCGCGGGGGATCGCAGTTTCCCTGGGTGAGGTGCGGGGGGCGGGGCACATGATGAAGCCCTGCCCCTTGCTTCCGGCCGCCCCGCTTCCGGCCCTCATTCAGCCAGGAGGAGGCAGGAGAAGAGGGAGGGTAATTTGCTTCCTCCCCGCCTCTCCCCACCCCTGCCTGCCTGGGGCCAGGGAGGGCCTTAGCGGGGCTTCCTCACACTCCCGCCGGCCTTGCAGGGCCACCGCCGGGCCCCTGATGTCAGGGGGTGTGGCATATGCTAATGAGTTATGCTAATGAGTTCCCCTAGCTCTTTTTCTACAAAACTACCCCTGGGTAATCATATACACACAGCTTTTATACAGGGGAAAATTTGGTAAAATCTATGTTGGGTCTTCAACGAGGATTGTCTTAGGCCTAATAGAGAAGAAGAAGAGTTGGTTTTATACCCCCGCTCTTCACTACCCAAAGGAGTCTCGGAGCAGCTTACAATCGCCTTTCCTTCCTCTCCCCAGAACAGACACCCTGTGAGGTCGGTGGGGCTGAGAGAGCTCTGAGAGAACTGGTCTTGAGAGAACAGCTCTGAGAGAAGTGTGACTGACCCAAGATCACCCAGCTGGCTTCATGTGGAGGAGTGGGGGAATCAAACCCAGTTCTCCAGATTAGAGTCCACTGCTCTTAACCACCACACCAGTCTGGACAACATGCCAGGTCTCTGCTTTTCAGTATGTACTTTAGGAGCAAGCAACATTTAATTCCAGCCCTTTCCAGACATTACATCCATGTGCACCAGGAGCCCTACAACAACCATGGGTATCGAGAGTATATACTACTTGTGATGTTCCCTATACATGTGGCTGCCAGTTCATGTGAACAGGACAACACACAGATTTTCTATGTGTATATAGCACATACATGTTACATGAAACCCAAATACACTCAGTGGCCAGATGCAAAATACATGCATGCAAAATACGTTGTCTGTACGTACAGATGACATAATGACCACATGTATCAGGAGGGTCTATGCATGGTTGAGAGGCTCCTGGTATGCATGCATGGATGTAACATCTGAAAAAGGGTATTGTCTAGTCTACATTTTGCCAAACAGATATTTGATACTAGTGCTAGAAAAACGAGATGTATGAAGTGGTCCTTGACAGACAGACAGACAGACAGACAGAGTGTGTGTGTACATTCCTTTCTGACCCTTTCTGATGTGGGTGAAGAGCAAGCCACACTTCCCCTTCCCTGCACCTCATTGATTACTGTGAGCATCTACTAACGCAACACCTGTAATCCTGAGCTGGCTGTTGCATCATTGTGCAGAACACCTGAGAGTCCCAGCGCAGACACCTCCACCTTGGCTTCCTGCCAGCTAGGCCTGCCTCATTCCTGTTCTGTGCTAGGCAATTAGTCAAAAAGCAGGCTTGAGACAGACTCTGAAACACACAGCTACCCTTCCTGCCACATCCTGTAAACTGCTGCCTCAGGACTCCCATAGCAACCAAAGGTCTCTCAGGGCTGTGGACTGCCCCCCTCAGCACAACATTTTCAAGGGAAGAGGGGCAATAACAAGGAGAAGCGGTTGCTGAAGTAAAGAGAAGAATGGATTGCCTCATCCTCTCAATGCTGCAGAATTCCGAGGAAAAGCGACTCCTCTTCCTTCTCTTATACTCATTTTGATCTTTTAAAGACATAGAAATATAAAGAAGGATCAAAGAATAGCACAACTCAAAAAGAAAGATATATGGAGTTATGTTAGTCTCGTATTACTTTCGATGCATACTCAGAACATCTATTTACAAAGTAACATTTCTTCTCTAACATTTTCTTCAGGTTTAATCGTGTTCCAGTATGCTGTGAAAGGCTGCCAGTTTCTAATACTTTTTTCATGGACGGATACTTTCCCATAAGCCATTTTGATTTTAGCCAGGGTAACCTGGCTGTGAGATGCTTAGACAGTATTATCGATGCAACAAACATGAAATTAAGCAAACTTTGGAGCACGACGGAAGACAAGAGGGCCTGGCGTGATGTGGTCCATGGGGTCATGAAGAGTCGGACTCGACTGTGTGACTGAACAACCACCTGGCTGTATTAGGGAGACACCATCAAATATCCATGTAGCATTATTGCTAAATCATATATTGTGCTTCCATTTTTAGGCGAATATTCTAGGCATCAATTAATAGGGCCATTATAGGAGTTTGATTAATCTAAAAGGGGGGGGATTGAAGCAAATAGACACAGTCTTTTAGTAAAAGAAAGGGAGCATGAATCTATTAGCTTGCAGCCACCTTAATGTTACTAGCCAAAGGAGCTGATGAAATGGCTGCTGATAGGTAGTGTTAAGTTGCTCGCTTAACAAAGTAGTCGGAGTGTGATTCAGCAAAGATTCAGCTTTATTCCACAACTCAAACACAACTGCAACACAGATCAACATCTGATAGCCAGAACAGCTTTTACATTGCAGCTGTCCTGCTTTTAAACTCTCCCGTCTAATGTAGCCACGCCTACTGTACAATTACCAACCAATAAGGTTGTATGCATAAGGACCTATCACGGACGTTCCCGCTCAGGGAGCTTGCTGAGAAGTGATTGGTTCTTCCTGGGCTAGCAATGTGATTGGATGGATTTGGATCCTAGCCCAGGACGAACCTTATCATGGCAAGTCAATTAGATGTTTCACAACACATTACGCATTCAATGGCAGCTTATTGAATACATTACAGGTAGGGTGAGGAACATGAGGCTTTAGTGCAAGCCTGTACAATTTGTGACCTACCAAACTTAATGCAGCTGAACAGTGGTGTATTTTGGCTTCTGAAGGGCATGACAGGGGAATTGTGTTTATTGGCACATGCATTCTACTACTGAATAACAAACTTGTAAGAGACTGTAACAACATACATATTTCATTAAGCTAGGAAGCAAGAAATAGTCCCACAAGGATATGGAGTAAATCAGAACAATGTTGCAGTTGCATATACCAAGGGTGACTAAAAGCCATGTATAAAGTAGGTGGAACTAAATAAAGGAGTTAGGAAAGTGGACAGGAAGAATAACTGAGTGACACACAGACTTGTTGCAAGAGGCGCTACTAGCATTAAAGAGTCAGTCAGGCCTCATCAACATAAAACAAAGGCCTTTGTTAAACAATCCTGCTAAACCTCATCTATCACATGGCCCTCTTGATCCTTGTAATTGTGCTATGTCATTTCAATAAGTATCTGCCCTCTGTGTCATTCAATTATTTGTCCCCCGTCCACATTCCTAGCTAGCTTACTAAGTTCCACCTACAATGATACAGCGGGAGTAATTTAAGTAGGGATATCAGGTCTCCTATGCCCACCAGTGGGGGATAGGGGGCTCGTAGGGTTCCAGATCCAGGTTGGGAAATTCCTGGAGATTTGGGGATGGAGCCAGGGAACGACAGGGACCTCAGTGGGGTACAATGCCATAGAGTCCACCCTCCAAAGTAGCCATTTTCTCCAGGGGAACTGATCTCTGCAGACTGGAGATGAGCTGTAATTCCAGAGGATATCCACATCCCGTTTGGAGGCTGGCATCCCTAAGTCAGGTTTGGGAGGGCACAGATGTTGATTTTTCACACAAGTAAATGCTTTGGATTTAGGATCTCATGGTTTATAAGCAATGTTCCCTCTAAGCTGTGGAGTCTTGTGAGCAAAAATTCTGCTTTGTGAGTTACTGGCTTTAAAGTTGTGAGCCAGAAATTTGGCTACTGCATAAATCAGTTAGCTCTGGAGCCATCCTTCCTGAGCTAAGACAAAAATCTGTGAGCTGGAGGCTAAAAAATTGTGAGCAAGCTCACACTTAACTCAGCTTAGAGGGAACACTGCGGAAATTCTTAATTTAGTTTGTATAACCATAGGGAACTCTTTAGGGGGGAAAGACAACTAACCTAGAGCCCTTCTCCATTCTTTGCAGGAACTACTGCTGTAACTGAAATTCAGTTATATTTCAGGTCATACTGCCTTAGGGTTATTTTCAATGGTTGCCTTCTCTTCTTAAAAAAAATGACCAATAGTCATCTCTCTGTATTAATTCATATTTATTTTAAATTCCCTAAAGAGGAGCACTGAAACAAAAGCAAAGCCAACCATGCCATTTAAACCTGTGGCAGCTCTGGATCTTTGCCAACACAGTTGTTTGCCAGGAGGTGAATAACTGTTACAGTAAAGCACAACTTCTCTGATAAACTTCTGTGATAAATCCTCCTCACCCTAGTTTGTTCAGGGGACAATTCACATATGCTTTTTGCTTTCTAGACTTCTCATTTATTCTGCTCATGAATAACAACTAGGCTTGCCAACCTCCAGGCAGTACCTGGAGATCTTCTGCTATTATAATTGTTCTCCAGATGACCAAGATCAGCTCCCCTGGAGAAAATGGCAACTTTGGAGGCTGGACTCTTCGACATTGTACCCTGCTGAGGTCCCTCCCCTCCCCAAACCCTGCCCTCCCCAAGCTCTACCCCCAAAATCTCCAGGTATTTCCCAACCCAGAGCTGGCAACCCAAATCACACCCCCATGACGTGATAAAATAGTGCAAGCCCTACAAGCTTCGGGGGGGGGGGGGAATAGTAGCCCAAGAAGATATGAAATGTTAATGTACAAATATACTATTTCCATTGATGTAAGTAAATATTTTTATATTTGATACAACCCTCTCTAAAGCCATCCATTCAAAACCTGTAAACTCGAAATAATAACAGATTCCAGAGAAAAGATAATATCCCTGCTGATACCTCAGCCTTGAGTATCTGGAGACACAGACAAATCAGCAGCAGAGGTTTGTTTCAGAATGAGACATCCCTGTGAGAAAAATTGATATTGTCAGGCCTCGGTTCCTGCCGGAGTGCACTGGAGTACCGCTCCACCAGTCAGGAGCCCAGGGGGAGGGCACATAAGCCCCGCCCCCTGCTCCCACCAGCCATCAGTTGGGAGGGGGGGGGGACATTCCCCTGCCTCCCTCAGCCCCGGGGTGGTGGCCTTGGACTCATAGGGGCAAATTCCACCTCTCGCGTGAGCGGTCATTCTGGCTCCCCCAGCTCTCCTTAGGGGCTCTTTAAAAACTTATGACTGCCGCTGCTGTTTTGAGTTGCAGCTGTAACGCCCACGGGAGGGCGGAGTGAAACGTTCTCCTGCCTCCCTGAGCCCCGGGATGGTGGCCTTGGACTCGTAGGGGCAAATTCCACCTCTCACGTGTGATGTCCGAGCGGCATGATGTCACATGCAAGAGGTCATTCTGGCTCCCCCAGCTCTCGGGAGGGGCTCTTTAAAAAGTTATGGCCGCTGTCACTGTTCTCAGCAGCAGCTGCGATGCTGGCGCGGGGGGGAGGGGCGAAACGTTCCATTGCCTCCCTGAGCCCTGGGGTGATGGCCTTGGACTCATAGGGGCAAATTCCACCTCTCGCATCTGATGTCCGAGCGGCGTTGACACTGGGACATCACATGCAAGAGGCCATTCTGGCTCCCCCAGCACTCGGAAGGGGCTCTTTAAAAAGTTATGGCCACCGCCACTGTTCTCGGTGGCAGCAGCGACGCCCCGTGGGGGGGGAGGGGCGGGGCGAAATGTTCCTTTGCCTCCCTGAGCCCCGGGGTGGTGGCCTTGAACTTGTAGGGGCAAATTCCACCTCTCGCGTGTGATGTCTGAGAGGCGTGATGTCACACGCGAGAGGTCATTCTGGCTCCCCCAGCTCTCGGGAGGGGATCTTTAAAAAGTTATAGCCGTCGCTGCTGTTTTCGGCGGCAGCTGCGATGTTGGCGTGGGGGGGAGGGGCGAAACGTTCCCTTGCCTCCCTGAGCCCTGGGATGGTGGCCTTGGACTCGTAGGGGCAAATTCCCCCTCTCGCGTGTGATGTCTGAGCGGCGTTGCCACTCGGACATCACACACGAGAGGTCATTCTGGCTCCCCCAGCTCTCGATAGGAGCTGTTTAAAAAGTTATGCCCGCCGCCACTGTTCTCGGCAGCAGCAGCGATGCCCCATGGGGGGAGGGGCAGGGCAAAATGTTCCCTTGCCTCCCTGAGCCCCGGGGTAGTGGCCTTGGACTCGTAGGGGCAAATTCCACCTCTCGTGTGTGATGGGGGCAACCTGTTTGGGGGCCCGTAGAATTGGACCCCCTGGTTCAATATTCCTAAAACATGGCGGGTATCTTGGGGAGAGGCTCCAGCAGCTACCCTGTGATTTTGGAGCCTCTCCCTCAGACCCCCTCCCTTCCAGCCTCCAGAATATACACTATGTTTTCATCATTGACTTCAATGGCCCATAAGATATAATGGGGCCAAACTGCGGGAAGCCGATTCAGATCAGAGAATCTGATTCGGCCCGCACCAGCCTGAAAGGGGCCCGAATGGGCCATTTCCGGGGGTGCATTCGGTTCAGACAAACCGAATGCACATCCCTCCAGCAGCTGGCTTGCTCGGGCTCTCTGCAGCCGCAAGGATCCTGAGCAAGCCAAGGGAAGGGAAGGTGGTTTAAACCGCCTCTCCTTCCCTCCAGCAGCCGGCTTGCTTGGGCTCCCCGAGCAAACCAAGGGAAGGGAAGGTGGCAGAGCAGCTGGAGACATTGAGCCTCAGCTCCACAAGTAATGAGCACTCGAGCCCTGCCCCCAGCAGCCCTCAGGCCAGAGCACCTGGAGCAGTCTTGGGGGGCGGATTGGCAAAAAGCAAAACCAAAAGCGCAGGAACTTGAGAGAACTCCAGGAATTGAGCCGGTTCCTCTTCCGCAGCCCAAAATGCGACCCACGAACCCTGAGCTTGCTTTTTTTCATTTGCGAGTCTGGCCTCCGCACTCCTTTAACAAGGCAGCCCTGAAGCTTGGGGCGGTGGGAGTTTCTTTGCACACAGCTTGTGCGGCTGGCTGAGTGCCTCTTCTGCTTGCCCATGTCTCGCCTCTGCACCTCATCTTCTGCCAGGCATGGAGGAGCCCAGCTCACCCAGGCTTCTTGCCTCCTGCTGCCTTGGCCCTCTGGTGCACGGGTGAGTCCCCAAAATTTGACTCTTCCTCTACAAGTCTTTGGCGCTGGAGGTATTCGCCTCCTTCCCTCCTGCTTGCTATGGCTGCATAATTGTGAGAGATTTCTTAACATAGTGTTCCTGCCAGGGAAGCTGGGGACTCTGCCCATGAGTCTCCATTTCATCCTCACAACAACCTGTGGGGTAGGTTAGCTAGAGAAGGGGAGATTTGGCCTGGGGTCACTCAGCCAGCAGAGTGAGAATACAAACCTGGGTCTCCCCACATCAATCTGCAACTCTGATCACTGTGCAGTGCTGCCTCTACTGATCTGTAATGTTCCAGAGGTGTTGTAATGTAATAGTCAGTTTCTCAAAGGAGTGTATGCCTGTCTGTTGGTCCACTTAGGAGTCTTGATCCTGGTTGTGTGGTGGGCTAGTTGTGGCAAATGGTAGGGAAGCTCAGTATTTCTGTATACAGTTGTAGGGGCTTTTTTGCAATGTGGTATGGCCTGATATTATGTTCTTATTCCAGTGTGGGGTGTGTGTGGGGCAATGGAAGCTGAGTGATAGGGTCTCTCCAGGTGTTTGCCAGAAGTGAGATGCGTCCTGGTCTTGTGTCTTACAGATAATCTTACAAATAGTCCTTTGCATTTATATCATGCTTTCAACTTTAAAAGGATCATAATGCTGATTGTGTGAACTTAGGCAAATCACGAGAGGTAGAGCAGGAAGGGTTGCATCAGTGCTTAGTTCTTGTGGCCCTTTCTTACACGCCCAGGGAAATGCTGATCGCCACTTTGGGGCCAGGAAGCAATTTTTCTCCAGGCCAGTTTGGCCCCCAGTGATCCTGGAGGGTTTTTTAAAATCACATTCTGGGCGTAGAACAGGGGTCACTGGGGTGTGTGTGGGGAGTATTGGTGAATTTCCTGCATTGTGCAGGGGGTTGGACTAGATGACCCTGGAGGTCCCTTCCCACTCTATGAGTCTATGATTCTATAATTCACCCAGGCTGGCTGTGGGCACGCTAGCACCTCTGTCAGGCAAAAGCGTCTGAGATCCTCCCCCTTCCCTTTTCCTTCACCTGACTTGGAGGCGAAGGGAAGGGAGAGGGGGGAAAGAATGGATCCCAGGTGCTTCTGCCTGTCAGAGGGGCTGGTGCACACTTCCGGTGATGTCAGGGTGTGTGGCATATGCTAATCAGTTATGCTAATGAGCTCCTGCAGCTCTTTTTCTATGAAATGACCCCTAATTACATTCATAATCTATACCAAAGTAACACCAAGAAAATATGAACTCTTCGAGTTAAATGCATTATGGAAATAAAGCAAATTTTCTAGCATTTGCTTATTTGCATAATTGATTCCACTTCTCAAAGAGCGCAAAGATGCTGACCAGGCATTTCAAGCTATAAGAGCAAGAAACTTTAACAACAATAACAACAAAATTAGGGAACTGAGATTCTCAGGATGCTGAATTCTGCACCCACTATTGATTTGTGCCCTTGCATGGCATAATTACATAGCCACAGAATACACAGAGCCCTTATTAAATAGGGAACCAAAATAACTCTAAAATCTGAGCAATGATGAGCTGATCTTGCATCAGCTGAGTTAGCTCTGCGTCCTGCTGCAGCATGTAATCCTATCAGCATTCAGACTAGAAGTCTGGGATATATTATGAGTTTTTGTGTCACTTGCTGACAGCCCAGACTCTCAGAGGCTGCCCTTGTGCGCTGTGATTAGTATGCGATGATCATGGAGTCCCAGTGGGAGCCATTAGTTACCTCTCCGCAAGAACAGAGATGTTTCTCTATTAACGTCAAAACATGGCTCCTTGGCTTCTCGCATTGCTAGCAAGACCTGAAAGATATTGCAGCAGCAACTGTAAGGGGAATTAAATCAACATTCCCAAGGAGCAGGAAAGTCACTGGGCCATTGCCTAGGGCAGTTCAGAAGGCCCACTCAAAGCTCTTCTCCATCAAAATGGAGAAAATGGTTTCAGCTTTACATGAGGAGATCAGGGGTCAGAAACCATGACAGTCTGACAAACAAGAAATGATTGAAGAACTGGTTATGCTTATCTTAGAGTAAAGACAATTAAGGGGAGGGATGAGATGACAATCTTCACATGTTTAGGGGATTTTCATAGGGTGGAATGATTGCTTTTCCTCACTGCTGAGGGTAGGACAGGGCAAGAGGAGAAAAATGCTGTGTCCATATTTCAAGCTGCTGCTACTTCAGCATGGCAGAAGGCAGAAGGTGGGGCCTGCCTGTAAAAGAGCAGGTGCATGCCCTAGAAGAGCCTCCCCGCCATTGCCACTCTGGACCCCACTCTAGAAAGCAGCTATGATGGTCTGCAATGGGGATCCATTTGTATCTCACCATTCCCTTTATGGAATACTAGTAAAGGTAAAGGTTCCCTTGCTCGAAAGCCAGTCGAGTCCGACTCTAGGGTTGCGGTGCTCATCTCCGTCTCAAAGCCAAAGAGCCAGCGCTGTCCGAAGACGTTGCCGTGGTCATGTGGCCGGCATAACTAAACACCAAGGCGCACAGAACGCTCTTATGGAATACTAGGAAGCAGTATATAGACAGTTCACAAGAGGTCTCCCATTTAGGTACTGATCTGCAAAAGTTATTAGTAGCAGTTATTAGTTATCAGTAACTCACACAAAATTTTATTAAGCCTGCTTGCCTAATGATACAATCCAGTCAATTTTGGCATATTGGTCACCTGGAAGGGGGAAAAGGTGGCAACTCTCTTCCAGTTTAGAAAACTGCTCCTGTCTGGTTACCTGGAGAATTTTTTTAATTGTCTGGTACCTACAAGACAAGTGACTATTTACAAGCTTAACTACTGGAGGTATTAATACTACATGTTCTCCACATACATATTCTCCATTTCACTGTTGGCTGTAAATTGTCCATGTTTGTAGCACATGAGTGCCCTGTGGACTTGAATTATCCTCTGAGATCCCATCTAGATCCAGGTTTCTAAGGGGAAAGTAGAAGGGTCATGAGAAAGGTTGCAGGGATTTGGGACAAAATATCTGTACTGCATTTGGGACTGAAATGAGGAAACACCTTCCAGCTGAGTAGTAAATCCTCTGGCAAGTAGTGAGATAAAAATGGCTAGGAGAATAGCCAGAAGGCCTTCATGTTCTCTGTGATCCACCTAACAATGTGCCTTTATTAAAACATGCTTAGAAAAAAGAGCAACAGTTAATAACTTCACAAGTGGTTTCATCTCAGCGCTGTTCTTTGAGACAAAATGCTGGAGTTAGCATAAGCCGTGAAGTTACTAACAAATGCAATTTCTTTCCCAGTGGAATGAACACATTTGGCTTGATTAGAAAGGAGAAAAGGAATTACCATAATCAACTTGGGAGGAAAGCCTTTTTTGTTTTTGGTTAAGATTGTTTTTAAAATCCCTTTATTATATTGATGTGTTTTGGTGCTGTAAATGGGAACTATTATATTGAGGAAAGGAAGAAAGGAAATGAGAGGAAGGACAGACATTGAAGGCCTGTGAAGCACGTTTCTGCAGAAAATACAGAATGTAAAAAGAAGAAGAGATTAGAATTATACCCCACCCTTCACTACCCGAAGGAGTCTCAAATTCCTTTCCCTCCCCCTCCCCACAACAGACACCCTGTGAGGGAGGTGGGGCTGAGAGAGCTCTGACAGAAACTGCTCTTTTTCAAGAACAGCTGTGCCAGAACTAGGGCTTGTCCAAGGTCATCCAGCAGGTGCAAGTGGAGGAGTGGCGAATCAAACCCAGTTCTCCCAGAGTACCAATTAAAATGTACCAATTAAAAAAATCACTGGAGATGCAATTTGAAGATAGCCTCTTCCAGTGTACCCTCACTGACTAACCCAGGTCTACTAATAAATCTCTCTTGATGATTTAGTTTATTTGCCTGCCAAGTGCAACTGGCTTTAGTAAGAACTTGATCCTTCACTATAATGGCCCCTACCCTTTGGAGTAGCCTTCCGGAGTAAGTCCAGAATGGTCTTTTGCTCTTGTCTTGTCTTTTTTGTCAAGCATGCAAAATTGCTTTGTTTTGAAGGGCACTGGATTGAAATAATTGAGGTAATTTCTATTTTTATTTGACTGTTTTCTTGTTTGTTTTAATGCGGTTTTATTCTTGTTATTGTTATTTCTTTGATTTGGTGTACGTTGGGTCAGAACATTGGGGTATACATTTTTTAAAAAATAAGTGTATACAGTTATGATGCATTACACAGGATCTTGCTAGAAATAATTTTGTCCAAAATATTGTTTACTAAATTATCAATTTCTGGGGTGCATTAATCTCAGCGAAGAATGTGTGCACAAGATGAGCAATATTTCAGAAGCAACAGACAGCACTGGGGGTATCTGTGCTACAGCCATCTATGAATTATTTCTGCTCTTAAACATGGGATGCTCCATAAAATGAGCAGTGCCTTTCAACCCAATATGTGGCAACCTTTTGTTTTTAAGACAAAATATGCACGTCTCCCTTAAACTTTGTAGAAAATAGTCAACTACATTGAATAATGACAGTATTTTCTGAGTGCATTTCATTATAGATAGGATTCTATGTATTGCAGCCCTTCCTCCAATATTGTTATGGATGCTGGATGCTGGGCTAATAGCTTGATGGTTCAGCTAATGACAGGAAGTGTTCTCACCAAGAATACCTCTGCAGCTTTTGGAATGTCATACCCAGCACAGCTTTGAGAAGTGGCACCCCTCCAGCTAAGGGGAAAGGGCAGAGAAACCATTGGAAGCAGTTTTGCATCTTGGGTTAAATCCAATTTACTGTCAAAGGAACAATCTCACTCCGCATTCTCCTGCATTCCCTGAAAACTAGGTCTAGAAAGTCAGAGGACACTCAGAAATAGTGTGGGATGTGAAACAGAGGCTGCAGTGGAAAGGGGAGTAGACAGAAATCTCCCTCTCCTTTGCATGATTTCTTGCTCCATTTGCAGAAGTGCTCACGCAGCAGCAGAGAAGGGCAATTTTGGCAGCTCCCTTTCCTGTGTCAGCCCCCCCCCCCATTCCTCATTATTCCTAAAAAATCCCCTAGCTCCCAGATGAGAGTGTTGGGTGGAAATAGAGGCTTACAATGGTAAAGGGACGACAGCAAAGATTCCATTTACAAATTCCATTCATGGCTGGTTAGATCCAATCCTGTGATTTAGAAAGAATTAGGACAGAGGGATGTGAATTGCCTGAAGCTTAAAGCATTCCTGCTTTCTTTGGGGAACTGATGCAGAGTTAGCAGCTACATTTTCTGCGTATAGGAGTATATTTAACTCCACTATATTCCCCCACAACATATATCATCATGATGGGATATAATTTTACCTCCAGGGTACTGGGACATACTATCTAAATGGAGGTTTGAGCATGAGCTCTTCTGTTGATCATAGTTTACAACAGCCTCCCAAAAAAGGAAATTGATTTTCCACTCCAACCTTAATTTGCCTGGGTCCAATTGTTTCCCACCCCTACTACCAGAAGCAAGCTTTGTGCTCTGCCCATGTTCTTCAACCAGGCCCATCTCTCAGGGTTTGTTTGTTTAGTACACAGTGCAGGGGAAGGGAAGACATCCCTCTGTGAAGAGAATCCTCAACAATGTTAGGGTACCCTTACTTTGCATAACAGGTCAGTCTTGCTTAAAATGACACACAAACCAGGACCTTTGTCTCCAGTATGTCTCCAGGTCCCTTGTACTGCCACACATGCCAATATGACAGAACTGGCCCAGTTCATGTCTATACTCAGCCATTCCCTTACTGCTATAGAAACTTGCTTTTGAGTTCTTGCAGGCTTCACTCTATGGGGATATACCAACATCAAAGGGAAATGAATCTTTCCTCATAGTCAAGCATGTACATCCACTCCCAGGGCTGCTCTGTCTCTGAATTCCATGAGGTTTGCTTAGCCAGCTGCCAGTAGTGCTTTTAACTAGCATCCATTACTATTCTATCTGGTACATTTTTATCCCGCCCTTCCTCCAAGGAGCTTAGGGTGGTATAGTTATTTAAAATATTTCTAGGCCGGCCTTCCTCCTAACAGAGTAACAACATAAAATTAAACAATAAATCAAAACTAATATTTAAAAATAAGTTGAAAGAAACAGCCAGCCAACACCCATTTTAGTGTCCAACACCACATCTGTGGTTATGATGTGCCCCTAACCCAAAATCATTAGCCTGCCTCAAATGTCCTCTTAAATAACTCCCTTACAGCTCCTCTGGAAGACCTACTTTTCTTGCCTCTTCCCAGAGGCAAGGGGTTGGTAACTATCTGGGCAGCAACTAATCTCACCCTGCCAAGGGGAGGGCCTGATAAGAAGGCACTGTTTGGTCAAATGAAGTTGCCAGACAAGGAAATGTAGACAAAAATGTACATGGTTTGCCCTTCCCTCTTTTGTCCTAAGAATAACCCCTGTGAGGGTTGAACAAAATTTGAGTCCAGTGGCACCTGCGAGGGTTGGTTAGGATGGGAGTGACTAACTCAAGGTTGCCCAGCAAGTTTCATAACAGAGTGGGGACTTGAACCTGGATCTTCCAGATCTTAGTCCAGTACTCTAACCACTAAACCACCATCTGACCAGTGGGCAGGCCCTTTATCCCCTTCTACTGAGAAAAAACTGAGGCCAGCTTTTTTTTAAGGCTTACTAGGACTGTGGCTTCCCAGTTCCCCCACTCCTTGTTCTGCACAGGAACAGTGTCTTAGAAAAAAGATTTTGTTGTTCAGTCGCACAGTCGAATCCAACTCTTCGCGACCCCATGGACCAGCTCCCGCCAGGCCTTCCGGTCTTTCGCCATCCTCTGAAGTTGGCTCAATTTCATGTTCGTTGCATCTATGACACTGTCTAACCATCTCATCCTTTGCCGTCCCCATCTTCTTTGACCTTCAATCTTTCCCAGCATCAGGGTCTTCTCCAGTGAGTGCTCCCTTCTCATTTGGTGGCCAAAGTATTTGAGCTTCAATTTCATTATCTGGCCTTCCAGGGAACAGTCAGGGTTGATTTCTTTTAGGATTGACTGATTTGTTCTTCTTGCAGTCCAAGGGACTCTCAAGAGTCTTCTCCAGCACCATAGTTCAAAAGAATCTATTCTTCAGCGCTCGGCCTTCCTTATAGTCTACTGGGAATACCATTGCTTTGACCATGCGGACTTTTGTTGGCAGGGTGATCTCTACTTTTTATCATGCTGTTTAGGTTCACCATTGCTTTCCTCCCAAGGAGCAGCCGTCTTTTAATTTCATGGATGCTGTCACAGTCTGCGATGATCTGGGATCCCAGGAACGTGAAGTTTGTCACTACTTCCACGACTTCCCCTTCTATTTGCCAAGGAGTGATGGGGCCGGATGCCATGATCTTAGGTTTTTTGATGTGGAGCTTCAAGCCCACTTTTGCGCTCTCCTCTTTTACCCTGAGCAAGAAGCTCTTTAGGTCCTCTTCACTTTCTGCCATCAGAGTGGTATCGTCTGCATATCTGAGGTTGTTGATCTTTTCCCCAGCAATCTTAATTCCCGCTTGTGATTCATCCAGGCCAGCATTTCGCATGATGTACTCTGCATATATATTAAATAAGCAAGGCGACAATATACATCCTTGTCGTACTCCTTTTCCTATGCTAAACCAATCAGTTGTTCCATATCCGGTTCTAACTGTCGCTTCTTGGCCCTTATACAGGTTTCTCAAGAGACATGTGAGGTGGTCTGGTACTCCCATCTCTTTAAACCCAGCGTGTACTTCTGGCAGTTCTCTATCCACGTACTGTTGAAGACTAGCTTGTAGGATCTTGAGCATGACCTTGCTAGCGTGTGATATGAGTGCAATTGTACGATAGTTTTTGTCTTTGTTGTGTAGCAGTAAGCATGCAGGATGATACGTGAACCGCAGCGGCCTTGCCATGCGGTTAACCCACTACACAATAGTGTAGTGTAGAAAAAAGATAGGTGCTTTAAAATCTCAAGACAGCTCTGTCAGGGTATGAGCCCCTTGTGTCTCCCTGGTAGCCTTGCTGACTGACAGGGATTGGAACAGGTATGTGCAGGATCTAGACTGCGTGGATTAGGAGGGTATAGCCTATATTGGAGAACCATGGAACTGTCATAAAGTTCAATAAAAATCCGGGGGGGGGGGTTTAAACAGAGTGTTCCTGATGTCCCAGGTGAGAACCATTTGACTAAGTGCTTAGCTGCCCAAGGAGACAACAAAAAAGCACATAATTGAATCAAGGTTGTCAGGTGAGGCTGACAAACCAGTGGGGGACTTACCAGGAGGCTCCAGGAGAGGAGAGGGAAGAAGTGCCATTGAACTCTGAACCGTTTTCCAGGTGAGCTGCCATCACATTTAAAGGGACTGTGTTCCTTTTAACTGCCTTCCGTCCAATGGAAATAATGGAGGATGGGAGCACATTTTGGGGGGGCTCATAGAATTGGACCCCCTAGTCCAATCTTTTTTGAAACTTGGGTTGTTGTTTTTTAGGAGAGGCACCAGCAACTATGCTGAAAATTTGGTGCCTCTACCTCAAAAAACAGCCCCACCCCTGAGCCCCAAATACCTACAGATCGATTCTCCATTATATCCTATGGGGACCTGTCTACATCTATATATATAAAAGCTAGTCCCCTCACCATAATATCAACACCCAGGCCAAACCCCTGGACCTAGAAACATGAAATTTGGGGAGAGCACTCCTACTATGACATAGATGCTCACTAAGAAGGGATTTTTAGAAATTTGACCCCAAGGGGGTCAAAAGGGGTAAAATGTGCTCCTCCCATTGCTTCCTATGTGACTGCCATGTTGCTACCTCCTTGCACCCCCCACTTTCTGATTGGTCAGTTGCAGAGCTCAGTGTTCTGAGGTTCTTGGAGCGGTGGCGCAGGCAGTAAGGGAGCCTGCAAGTTAATCTATCAAGAACAGCCACAAGGCTGTTCGAGTCCCACCGTGGCCGGGGTGAGCTCCCGGCCCTTGTCCTAGCTCCCGCCCACCCAGTGGTTCAAAAGCTTAGCAAGTAGATAAATGGGTACCTGCCTTAGGTGCAGGGGGGCACCCGCAATCCGGTGGAGCGGCGGCGAGAGGAGCAGTGGTTTCGGCGACGACAGGGCGATCCGGCGATCCAGCGGAGGATGGCGGCGAAATTCAACACCGAGCAGGCGAGTGTTCCGAGCGGGGATTGGTCCGGAGACGTGGCGACGCAGCGGCGCAGCACGGCCGGAGCCAACCAGGACAGAGGCCAGTGCAGTGATCGTCACATAGTCGTGGACAAAGGAACCGCCCCAGAGGCAGCTGCCGCGGAGCCAAGCCGAAGACGCCCACCGCGTGGAGTCAGAGGAGAAAAGAGCCGCTGGAAGAACAACTAGCCGGCAGGGTGCCTGGTAGGCACTCAACTTCCCCAATCATCGTGTGGCCCTAGTTAGGAGTATTAATAAGCCATGTAAACCGCTCAGAGCCTCCAGGATAGAGCGGTATAGAAATCAAAGATTAAATAAATAAAATAAATTTTTAAAAGTTACAGGAGACTGCAGAGAGCTAATGACAGTTGAGGAAATCAGGCATGGCCAACAGCCACCTGTGAGGTGCAGCAGTGTTGCTGGCCCAACCTCCTGGATGGCTTCCAACACACTCCCCCCCACCTCCTACACCTGACAGGTGGCTATCTGTCAGGTGCAGCAGCAGATGCAGGGTGCTTAAAGCCATCAGGGAGCCTGCCATAGCAGTAATGCCTTAGTGTTCCTGCCAGCCCAGCCTCCACAGTGGCTTCTAATACTCCTTCCCCCTCCCCATCCTACACTGGACAGGCAGCTGCCTGTCAGGTGTAGGAGAGGAGGTGGGATGCTTACAGCTGTCAGGTACGTTTGCTCAGCAGGACTGCCTTAGCGCTCCTCATGAACCTGAAGAAATGTCTACCACATCACCACTCCCTCACACCAACTCCCACTCACACCTCTCACCTCTTACTGCTCCCAAGAAAGCTCCTGGCAAACGTTGAACCAGATACACCAATGCTACAAGGAGGAGGCAACTTAGGAATGCGGCAAAGACATTTGCACATAGTACTCCTGCGGGGCACTGAGCTGCGTAGGCCAAGTGCCAGATCACCCTGAGGTGCTCAGAACAATACAGTCTCCATATGAGCAAAACAATCCAGGAACACAAGTAGAGAGGCCATCACTTTCATGGAAAGTGGCAGAAGTTGACTTAACAGATGACTGCTTCTTAAATGGACAGTTCTATGTGGCCTGCTCCAGAGTGAGCTCACCATGATCCTAGCACCTGAGGACAAAACTACCAATGTGGTCTACAAAGAGGTCCTTCAGTAGAGAGGGGAAAAGTACATATGTCTCACTTAGGCCAAGTGCCAGATCACCCTGAGGTGCTCAGAACAATACAGTCTCCATATGAGCAAAACAATCCAGGAACACAAGTAGAGAGGCCATCACTTTCATGGAAAGTGGCAGAAGTTGACTTAACAGATGACTGCTTCTTAAATGGACAGTTCTATGTGGCCTGCTCCAGAGTGAGCTCACCATGATCCTAGCACCTGAGGACAAAACTACCAATGTGGTCTACAAAGAGGTCCTTCAGTAGAGAGGGGAAAAGTACATATGTCTCACTTCATTTTTTACACTACAATCTTCTCCATTAGAATTCCTACAACAAATGTTACATTTCATACTTCACATCATCAGTATTATAACTGAATTTATGGAACAAATACCCTAGCGAAGCACAAGTATCAGGCTAGTAAGGTATAATGTAGCGTCCAGTGGCCATTCCCACCCCACTTTCTGATAGCCCTGAAGTGGGGGGGAGGGGCTCCAAACCGGGGGATCCCCCGCCTCCAACTGGGGATTGACAACCGTACATTGAATGCTAGCATTTGAGCCATGTGGGACATTCTAAAGAAGCCACAAGGTAGTAAGTGACACTCTTGCTTCCAGATCTGTTTCCAAAGCAGGGGACAGGGATTCTCCCATTGTAGTTATAGCATATGCACCTCCCTTAAAAAAAGAAAGAAAGAAAGAGGATGTAGGTGGGAGCTGTGTTTCTTCCCTTACCAAATCGTTAGAACCTCTGCAACAGCTCTGTCACATCCCTGCTCAGCACCATAAACAATGGAACATCTGCAGTCTAGGGCTGGGTCCTTTCCACATTTGCGTGCCGCTCCGGATTTTCTCAGCGTTCAAGTCACGGCAATTTAAGTCCGTGGCAAAATAGCATCCAAATAACCCTGGGGCAACAGCAGGCTGAAACTGGGCTGACCACTGAAGGGAGGTAATGTAATGCAGAATGGGGGGGAAACCCAGAATAAAAAGAAGGTTGAACTCAATTTTAGTGCAGAATGGGAAAAGAAACTGGAATAAAAAGAAGGTTGAACTCAATTTTAGTGCAGAATGGGAAAAAACACTGGAATAAAAAGAAGGCTGAATTTGATTTTAGTGTAGAATTGTTTGGAGGACACTATGGTGAACATGGATTAAAAGGATAGTGCAGAAAGGGCCCTCATTTCCATGTCGAGCTCCTGAGCCTTTAACCATTGCACATGAGACAGAAATTCAACAGTTAAAGCTTCTTCAATCTCCATGCAGGGAAACATTGCAGCTTTCGAATTCCTGACTAATATACTGCAGGTAAAAGCACAGTATCCCTGCCACAAAAACAAGTGGCAACCCTAACCATTTTGTACAGTTCAACCCTATTACCCGTGCAGAAAAACCCTCCTGAATAGTTCAGTTTTGCATAGTTTGTAGAAGGCCAGGAGCAGGGCTGGCCCCAGGTATTTTTGCATGCTAGGTGAAGACACCTTCTGGCACACACCCCCGTGTGCCTACCAATTTCTGGCAACCCCCCTTCAGGCTCCCTCACAGCTGCCCCTCCCTCCCTCCCAGCAGCCCCTCCCTCTCACCACCAACCCCCCCAACGAAGTTCGTGCCACTCCCGGGGGAGCAGGAGGCCTACCACCGCCCGTCGAGCCAGCTTTCTCCAGCTACACAGAGATGCTGGCCACCCTCCTCGCGTTCATGATCGCCGCCGGCTGGGAGGAGCCCCGAGCGAGAGAGCAGGAACCAACGAGGGCCAGCTGATGCCTGCCTGCCCACAGCACCCCACCGCCACCAAAAAACCCGAGGTCACAACACACCCGCACAGTGAGAGCATGCACGCCCTGTCGCTGCCTCCTCCCATCTCTCCCTGCTGCGAGTTGAGGGGAGCCAGCTGTGGCGAAGGGATGGAGCCAGTGCTGTGGGGCTCGTGCTGCGAGGAAGACAGCCAGGCTGAGCCAGGGGAAAACTGTGCCGCCGCCCCCAGCCGAAAGCCCCCCCCCCGCCAAAAGCCCTGCGTCACCCTGACCCCAGCTGCCGCCTCCTCTTTCAGAGGCAGCGGCTGGGGTCAGGGCGACGCAGGGCTTTTGGCAAGGGGGCTTTTGGTGGGAGGTGGTGCAGTTCAGTGGGGGGGCTTTTGGCGGGGGGGCAGGTGCAGTTTGGCGCCCCTAAGGGCCAGCCCGCTCTAGGCGAACGTCTAGTTTGCCTAGTGAGCGAGCCGGCCCTGGCCAGGAGACTATGAGCTTTCCTGACCTCTTCGGGCAAACCGTTCCACAAGGTGGGGGCTGGCTGCAATGGAGAAGGCACAGGTATATGGGCAGTTGTTGATTTTGCCCATTTGCAGGTTGGCTCCTGTAGAAGCCCCTGCTGACATGAGCAAAGCTGTGGTCTTAAGTCATCAGCCTCTACATATAGTTACTGCTAAAAGTACTCTTATTCAGAAGCAAAAAGTGACTCTACTCCAAATGGAAACATACTGAGTTTTAAAAATGACATCATAGCCATCACATGGACCTCTGCTGGGGGGGGGGGGCTAAATGTGCACATGCAAAGTCACCTTCTTTCAGTATCTCCACCCATTAAGCAGAAAGAGGTAACACCTAGATTCCAGGGCGTTGGCTTATGCTGTAAAGAATTTAAGTTCTTTATTAATAGCACCTACTAAACATGTTAAGTGGGAGGGACACACATTCTGCTAGGAAGGTGCCCACATGCTTAGTAATGGCTGCCTTTGGGGACATGCAAGAATGATGATTACAGAGCAGTAATTCATGGGAATATTTCAGTCAAAAAGGCCCTCCTCCAGTTCAGTGTGGGGCTTGTGGAAGAAGAAATACAGCACAAGTACTGGAACTTTCCAAGTGGATTTGGTTTTCTCCCCTGACTCTACCTTTATCTCTAAGGCCAGGCTGTCAGTTCAGAAAAGGGCTTTAAAAATGGGTAGCTTTTTTTACTGGAGGAACAGCTTCAACATGCAGTTGATAGTAATAAATAATAATACTCATTGCTCTGTTGTGCCGTTAACAGCCTATAGACTAAACATCGTCTCACCCAAGCTTGCAAGCATTTGCCTGCTGGCTACGGTTGTCACAGAATGAGCGCTTGGGTTCAGTCAGGATAAATTGCTCATAAATGTTTCCATCTTGGCCCATGTCCTTTTCATTAAATTGATTTTTTTGCTGTGGTGACTAATATTTATTTAAAGTACACCTGATGCTATTGGATTAGTAACAGGGGGGGGGATGGGGGGGCTCGGCTTTTTTTACTTCAGCTTCAAGCAGGCATCAAGTTTGCCTAAACTGTCTCTGTGCAGAGGCAGTCTCCCACAAAAGGGCAGGTTCTCAGTTCCTTGAGACTAAAACAGCACACTTTTGTAGGAGTCCAGCCCCACAGCCACTTGAGCCTGTGACAGCCATTGGTTTTAGTCCACCTTTGCTGAATGACTGGATCCTAAACGGAAGAGGAGCTGTTTTTTGAAAGAGCGGCTGAGGCCTTCTCAGACACACAGCCTAGTCATAAGGCAAGGAAGCATAGCAGCCATCCAATTCAGCACACGACAAGAGGAGAGGCAGCTTGACAGGATGTGTTTGCTGCTTGCATTATAAGGCAAAGACAGCCGCCATCGCTGCAGCAGGAGGATAATGATTTTAATAAAACTAATTAGCAGAAATGCATCCCACAGAGGCAGCCTGCTAGGAACAAAACACAGCCATTTGTCAAAGGAAAATGGAAACTGCCTTCACTTGATCCTACATAGCCTTCTCCCTTGGACTGATTGTATAAAAAGAGAGATCCTGGGGCATGGACAGGCATGGGAGTTTGGCCTCTGACCGAAACCTATCCCTTAATTTTCATTCATTCATCTATATATGTGTGTGTGTGTGTGTGTGTGTGTATATGTGTATGTATATATATGTGTGTGTGTGTGTGTATGTGTATATATGTATATAGACAGACACACATTTTTATATATATGTGTGTGTGTATGTGTATGTATATGTGTGTGTGTGTATGTCTGTATACACACACACTACTTTTCTCTCTCTCCTGAAGGACCTCTCTCTAGACCACATTGGTGGTTCTGCCCTCAGGTGCTAGGATCAGCAGGCTGCTTGGTGAGCTCACTCTGGAGCAGGCCACATAAAACATTCCATGTGAGAAGCAGTCGTCTGTTAAGTCAACTGTCCAGTGTAGGATAGTGATGGGGGAGGAATATTAAAAGCCTCTGTGGAGGCAGGGCTGGCAGGATCACTAAGACATTACTGCTGGGGCAGGCTCCCTCGTGGCTTTAAGCACCCTGCAACTGCTGCTGCACCTGACAGACAACTGGCTGTTAGGTATAGGAGGTGGGGGGAGTGTGTTGGAAGCCATCCCACCTCCTCTACTACACATGACAGGCAGTTGCCTGTCCAGTGTAGGAGTGGGAGGGGGAAGGATTATTAGAAGTCACTGTAGAGGTGAGGCTGCACCTGGCAGACAACTGCCTGTTAGGTGTAGGAGGTGGGTCAAGTGTGTTGGAAGCCATCAGAGAGGCTGGGCCAGCAGCTTTGCTTCACCTCACAGGTGGTCCTTAGCCACTCCTGATACCCTCAACTGTCATTAGCTCTCTGCAGTCCCCTGTAACTGTTGTTGTTGTTTTACCTCAGAACACTGAGCTCTGCAGCTGACCAATCAGAGAGTGGGGGGTGCAAAGAGGCAGCTGCCTGCCAGCCACATAGGAATCAATGGGGGGAGCACATTTCCCCCCTTTTGACCCACTTAGGGGTTGAATTTCTAAAAATCCCTTCTTATCGAGCACATACGCCATGGTAGGAGCGCTCTCCCCAAATTTGGTGTCTCTAGGTCCAGCAGTTTGGCCTGGGCATTGATTTTACGGTGAGGGGACTTTCTTTTATATATATGGATGGCAGCTAGTTAGTAAGGAACAGGCTGTCTGTGAATGCTTGTCATCTTCCTTATCCTATTTCTTCGGTTTCAGATTTGCAGCCCAGCCCAGAAAAAGGGTTTAGGTATTAACTCCTAGTGAGTTAGGCTTAAACTCATGTTAACCTACTCTTGATTGCAAAGCCTCACAGCAATTTTTAAAAGCATGTATTTGGCAACTTTCTTTTTAAACACCCTTGCTCCCATGGGATCCTCTTTCCAATCATTAATATTTCATTATTTTTCTTTAAGAGTTACTGTCTTGTGTTCAACAATCTTCTACTGGCAGAGGCTTTTAAAGCCTGCTGCCTTTAAACTCAATTGGACTGAAATCAATGGGACCTGCTTCTGAATAGATACAGGAAATGATTGTTATGAGGGGAAAATACACAGGATGGATAACCTGTTAGGAGTATGTGCATACACAATCAAGACAGCTAAGGGCTGGCTCTCAATACAGTTTAGAGTCAAAGCATTGGCTCCACCATGATCTCCTAAACTGAGATTCCTTTGGACGAGGAATGTGTTATACATGTGTGAGTTTTGTTGTGGAAATAACTGGATGGGAAAATCAGATAGGAGAAAGATTTTTCCTTTCCTCTACTTGTTGAACTAATGATTTCATTATCATAGCAATGAACACTTGCAAGGCAAGACGATTCATGGTCCATAATCTTGCATTCTGCAACAACTGGACAGGCCACCCTCATCTAAAACTACTCTTTGAAAGTTAATGAAGGTGAATTTCTAGAGCATTAAAACCATCCCACATCAAAACAAAACACAAATCAGCCAACGAATTGGAGCTGTAAAACTTGTTTCATGACTAAACTTGTAAATATTTCCCCATTCCAAGCCAGCAGGCAGCCATGTGAAAATGGCTGCATCAAGGTCAAAACACATTCTTTGGTAACAGGGCTGAAATAGAACTGTAGTAGTGTAGTTAGCTCCTAAAATGTCTCCAGCATCCACCTGTCTAGGCAGCTAACAGAAAGAAGCAGGAAGGATTCTGTCATCAAAGAAACCTCTGTCCTGTGTCTTTTATTTCTCCAAGAATTACATTATTGTAACACCATTCGATTTTTTATTTTTCCACCGAATAAAAAAGGAACGGTAATGCTTGTCTTTAATATATCTTTGCACATGCTTTAACATTTTCTTGTCAGAATCTTTCAAAAAAATTTCAAGATGCTGGGAGTTTGCTGCATCCCCCCCTTTATTTAATAAATTAAAAACCTCGTCCATATTTTCTTGGGCGAGAACCAAGCATTTCAAGGAATAGGCAACTGAGGTCACAAGGAGAATAGTACACATTTCATCACATACAAACTTAACTTTTCTCTCCACCATTTCTTTAGACCAGGTGAGGCACTGATGTGCTGCTTGCGCTGGGGCCTGAAGAGTACACACCACACATAATTCATATATATATTCACTAATGCAGTGTTTTAAAATGCCATACATCGTGGCTCTTACAATACTCTTCATGGCCTCTGGAGCCATACAGTAGTCACTGACAAAAGTAGTTGTATCTCTACTGCGATGTGGGGAAAAACAGTTCCATGCCCAGTGATGCTTGCCTACATATGACGAGTGGTAGCCTTGTATGCACAAATATTCACCACTGGCTTTATAACATCTCTAATGTTAATTCCTGTTTCTGACCAATGAATTCTGGGATATCTTCTGTTTCTTTGACTTTGCCACCAGAGGTTTGCAGAGGAGATTGCAATAATAAATATCAGAAATTCAGAAAATTTGCCAACTTTGAATACATTTTATTTTACTTTTTTTAAAATAATAGTTTGAAAAAGATTCAGAATTCCATCTTGAATGTGAAATTTTTAGTTCAATATCTGAAATTCAACTTGTTATCTCTTGACAGGTTTTATTTTGGCAGGCTTGAAAGTCCCATACACTGTCAAATACCAATTACTATTACATTATCTATCAAAAATTAAGACTGCATGCTATCATCTCAGTGTTTAAGATTAGTAAATACTGGGTTGGACCCAGTGTTCCCTCTAAGCTGAGTTAGTGTGAGCTAGCTCACAGTTTTTTAGCCTCCGGCTCACACATTTTTGCCTTCGCTCAGGAAGGATGGCTCCAGAACAAACTAATTGATGCAGTAGCCAAATTGTTTGCTCACAACTTTAATGCCGGTAGCTCACAAAGTAGAATTTTTGCTCACAAGACTCCACAGCTTAGAGAGAACATTGGTTGGACCCCATGATCTGTGTGTGCAAGGACTGTGTATCTTTCCCTTGCTCTCTTCTTATCAGCAGCCCTTTCAAATCCCCACAAAAGATGATTCCTGAAACCCTGAGAAATCATGTGTGTGGGAGGGAATACACTGAGGAAGAGGAAGTCCAAAATTGCTCCTCTTACCTCTTCAGTCTGCACATCTCTGACCTGTGAGGCTATTAGGAACATGGGAAAGTTTCACATCCATTGGTATCAATTGCCATATATTATGTAGTGCTGAATTCTATTGCATGTCAACAACCAAACACTTATAAGTGTGATGTACCATGGATGTTCAAACTATCATCTAAAGACCCCAGGAGTCCCTGGAAGATAGCTGGAATCACAGTTCTCTCTAAGCTGCGCTAGGGGGTGTTGGTGCACAACATTTCAGAGGGCTGTTCAGAGTATATTAGCTTCAACTCACAACATTTTTTCCCTTCCATAGGAAACAATGAAGGATGGGGGCACCTCCTTCTGAGGCCCATAGAACTGGACCCCCTGGTCAATCTTTTGGAAACTTGGAGGCTTTTTGAGGAGGGGCACCAGCAGCTATGCTGCAAATTTGGTCCCTATACTTCAAAAAAACAGCCCCCCTAGATGTTTCCCAGGAGCTTTCTTGGGAGCAAGTAAGAGGTGAGAGGTATGAGGGTGATGTGGTGGACATTTCTTCAGGTTCATGAGAGACGCACACATCAAAATGGCTCCTAGAAAGGTCCTTTACTGTCTCCCCAGAAACATTCATTAAGTCCATTGCCATGCTGGCTTTTTTGAAAAATGTCTGTTCAGGAGTCTGAAATCACTGATTTCTGTAGCTATCCTCAACTGTCTGCAGTCTCTTCTGTGTTTTTACCTCAGAACACCGAGATCCACAGCTGAGCAATCAGAGGGAGGTAGGTGCAAGCAGGCAGGTTTTACCTCAGAACTCTAAGCTACACAGTTGTCCAATGGGGGGGGGGCAAGGAGGTAGCAGCCTGCCAGGCACATGGAAAACAATTGGGGGAACATATTGTGCCCCTTTTTTTACCCCCTTAGGGGTCGTGTTTCTCAGAAATCTGTTTGTGGAGGGATTGATGTCATGGTAGGAATGCACTCCCCTTATTTTGGGTTTCTTGGTGCAGTGCTTTGGCCTAGGCATACCCTGCCCTTTCTTTTTTTTTTTTTTTACAAAATTGCCTCTCATTTATGTTATATTTAAAAAGTGGGACATAACTACGTATTCAAAACACCATCCGAGCAATCAGATATTAAGTTCATATGAACCAATTTTCTAGAACCCACATTGTGAGAAGTTAAATAACCGAATAAAAGATACCACTTTTCTACAAATTTGGGGTATGTTTCCATAGTGCATGGGAGTGTGGCTAAAGCAATTGGTGAGGCTGGACTAGCAGCATCACTAAGGTGACCCTGCTGGGGTGCCGTCCCTGATGGATCAAAGTACCCTGGCCCTCCTCCTACACCTTACAGACACCTGCCTGTCTGGTGTTGGGGGGATTGTGTTAAAAGGCATCGGGGAGGCTTGGCCAGCAGTACGGCTAAGGCAAGCCTGCTGAGCCAACCTCCTCGATGGCTGTAAGCATCCCACCTCCTCTCCTACACCTGTCCCAGTGTAGGAGGGGGAGGAGTATTAGAAGCCACTGTGGAGGCAGGGCTGGCAGGATCACTAAGGCATTACTGCTGGGGTGGGCTCCCTCATGGCTTTAAGCACCCTGCAACCGTGGCTGCACCTGACAGACAATGCCCATCAGGTGTAGGAGGTGGGGGGAGGGTTGAAGTCATGGGGAGGCTGGGCCAGCAGCATTTCTGCACCTCACGGACGGTTGGCCATTCCTGATTTCTTCAGCTGTCATTAGCTCTCTGCAGTCTCCTGTAACTGTTTGGGTTTTTTTTTACCTCAGAACACTGGGGGGGGGGTGCAAGAAGGCAGCAGCCTGGCAGCCAAATAGGAAGCTATGGGGGGAGCACATTTTACCCCTTTTGACCCCCTTAGGTGTCGAATTTCTAAAAATCCCTTTGTAGTGAGCATCTACATCATGGTAGGAGCACTCTCCCCAAATTTCGTGTTTCTAGGTCCAGGGGTTTGGCCTGGGCATTGATTTTACAGTGAGGGGACTTTCTTTTTTATACATAGACTAGGAAAAAGGCCCGTTGTGGAAATAAATACAATGACCTCTAGAAAGAGGCTCTGGGCAGGTGCCCCGGCCTTGGACACTCAGTGTCAATTTGCTGTGGCGACCTCAGCAGGGTATAATGACACTGAGTCCACCATTTTCTCCAGAGGAACTGATCTCTGCTACCTAAAGAACAGTTGTAATTTTGAGTGATCTCCAGGCCTCACCTAGAGACTGGCAAAGATGGTTCACCAGAAGGGAATAGTTGGTTTGGAGGGTGGAGTCTATGGCTTTGTACCTGTCCGAGGTCCCACGCCTCCTGAAACCTCACCCTCTTCAGGCTCCATCCCTGACATCTCCAGGAATTTCCCACCTGGAGTTGGCAACCCTATCTCCTTCCCAGCCAATCATCAACCTACCTTTATTTCCCCCTCAATTTTCTCCAGGGGAACTGATCTCTGCCATCTGGAAAGCAGTTGTAATTCTGAGTGATCTCCAGCCCTCACCTGGAGATTGGACACATTTTACCTCAGAACAGCAAAACTGTTTAGAATGTTAGAGGCAAAAGCCAATCAAGTCGCATATGCAAATGACCTCTGTGTTCCGAGGCAAAGGCCAATAAGGCTGCATATGCAAATAACATCTGTGTTCTGACTGGCTATGGGGGGGAGAGAAACAGCAAAATGTTTAGAATGTTGGAGGCAGGACTCAGGCAAAGCAGCCAGTGGATAGGGAGACCCTCTGAATGACAGATCAGAGAGTGAACTGATTTTAGAGCGTGTGGAATGTTCTAGAGAAGTGCCACCACCATTCGGCTTTTATTTATAAGGGAGATGGGGCTCATTGACTAGAATGGTCCCCATAGGCCAGTGATGGCGAACCTTTTAGAGACCAAGTGCCCAAACTGCAACCCAAAACTCACTTATTTATCACAAAGTGCCAACACAGCAATTTAACCTGAATACTGAGGAAAAATCAACACTTGAACCAGTAACCCACCACCATCAGTAGCGTAAAGCAAGGCAGCCTATTATCCTAGGGTTGCCAACCTCCAGGTGGTGGCTGGAGATCTCCTAGGGTTACAACTGATCTCCAGGTGACAGATCAGTTCACCTGGAGAAAATGGCTGTTTTGAACAGTAGACTGTATGGCATTATACCCCACTGAAATCCCACCCCTCCCAAACCCGACCATGCTCAGGCTCCACCACCAAAATCTCCAGGTATTTGTCATCCCAGAGCCTATATTCTCCCCACACTAAGTGTTCTCCTGAATGGGTGAGAACCAGAGCAGAGGGGTTGTGGACTGAAGGGGAATACTCCTGGCAGAGATTTCTAAAATCAAACATGACCCCCTGTCTGGGTTGCCAACTCCAGGTTGCAAAGTACTTGCAGATTTGGGGAGAAGGGATCCTGTGTAGTGCAGAGACCCTCAACAGGTTATAAAAAAAAACTCCAAAAAAACACCATTTCCTCCAGGAAAACTGACCTGTCACCTGGAGACAGGATGTAATTCAGATCACCTGGCCCCACCTGGAGGTTAGCAACTCTACCACACATGGTTTCCCAGCACTAACATTCTATGAGGCACAAGGAAGAACGGGACTCCCTACAACCCAGACAAGAATGCCCTGCCCCTTCCACAGCACATCCCAGGAAGCCACCCCATTAAAGGGGCAGCAGCAGTACGTTTCCCACGCCAGGCTGCTGGCGCAGACGGAACCACCCCATCACCTTACCTTGCCAGCCTCTCCCTTACATGAATCCAGTGCTGCCGGTCACCAGGATCCGCTTCCCGAAGCCCAGCAGCAGCGCCTCTGCTCCTAAGGGGCCGCCAGACATCGTATGCGAGACGGCGGTGCCTTCCTGTCCCGCGTATAACTTCCAAGGCAGCTGCCACTGCCTTCTTCTGACCTCAGCCCAGCCTGCCTGCTTGCCAGTCACTCCCACCCACCTCTGAAGCAACTCTGTGCTGGGGCGATGGCTCACATGCCCACAAAGAGGGCTCTGAGTGCCGCTTCTGGCACCCGTGCCATAGGTTCGCCACCACTGCCATAGGCTATAATTGAGCCAGAATCACTGATTATTTTTTTTGCACACCTCTGTTATGCTTTTCAGTATGATTTGTAAGCTGCCTTGAGACACCGGGAAAAGTGGGATATAAATATTTGAATAAATAAGTAGTTTCAGCAGGTTGATAACGTTTAAGCAACTTCCTGTTCGTTGGGTTAGGCAGGGTTCTGACAGTGATTGTACCACCTCTATTATACTTGACCTGTAATGCTCGTTGTCATTTTTCACTTAAAAAACCAAAGTAGACTGCAAGAGTTTTTTCTCCCCTGAATGCTGGTATGTTTTCTAAGGGTCAGCGCAAGGCGATGGTCCAAGCCTAGTTCTACCAATATAGTAGAAAGGGGAAGAGTGATCTGTTCTCTGAAGGCCTGGTCTACCCCTGTAGAGGACAATATTTTGTGTAATGAAATTTGACTGGATTCTGTTTTCTTTTATAGTGTTTAAATTATTCTTAAAATATAGTTTAAATACAGTTTAAAATAATTCATTCTGAGATTTTTACAAGGTTATGGAAATAATCTTCTAAAATAATTTATGCAATAGTCCAATGTAGTCTCGCTCACAACTTTAACACTACTAGTTTTTTTTCACTCACAAGGTAGAATTTTTGCTCACAACACTGGAGCTTAGAGGGAACATTGGCTGGAATGCCAATGGTGTAACCACATTTGCCAGGAGACTCCATGAAACGAACAGATGAAAAACTATTCAGTGTACATGATCTTCTTGGACAGGGAAATGTGGGTGTGTTCTAGAACGGTGGTCTTCAACTCATGCCTTATGTCTCTCTTTGCACATTGTGAGAGGAGCAGCATGATAGCAAGGAGGGGTCACTCTGTGGTAGAGAGGATTTCTTTTTAGCACAGGCAGGTTTAAGGACCACCCCCAGAACTTTCATTTGTTTTCTCTCAGTTCCCGTTTGACCCAACTTTATTCCTGCTAGTAAGTCCTCCGATGTTCTGCATATGTCTTGCAATGTGAAGCTCCCCCTGGCCGCCATCCATTGCCACCAGTCAGTCTTCTGATGTTTTGTGGATGTGTTCCCTGTGCAAAGTATCTTCCACTTAAGAAAGCTGATTTTATCAGGGGATTTTGGGCAGTTGGTGGGGATGTGGGACGTAGGGCTGCTAGCTAACAGCTGGCAACCTCTGGGAGACTGGGGAGGACAAGACTTACTGAAATGGCATCTTTCGACCCTACAAAGTCATTTCCAGTTGCATCACCAGAAGTGACATCACCATTCAGTGGGATGTTCTAGTATTTACTTGAAACTCTGTGATAAAAACCATGGAGTTTTGGATGACTACTAGAGCATCCTGCAACATGGTAACATTACTTCTAGCTATGCAACTGGAAATGATGCCATGACTTTGGACACCATTTTTCTCCTATTTTTTTCTTCTGCCACCCTACAGAGCAGGTGTAGAGTATCAAGGTGATTGGTGGTAAGTTGTCCGCCAGAGCAGGCAACCTGGTGGGATGTCCAGACCAGTCTGTGCCAGACAAAGAGAGTGAGGGGAACTTTAGCAGGGAACAAAGCAGGCATCTCTGAATCTGCCTGTGTTGGCTTGTGCACTATTAAGAATATCTCCTGGTGTCCAGCTTATATTTTATGTCCCCAGAATTCTTGGCTTGCCATGATCCTGTCCTTGATACTAGCAAGGTCATAACTCTGACTCCCCCTCTTATCATCACATAGCACTTATCACATAGCCACATAATTTCTTAACATTTGCTTGCAGTCCAGTGTGTCCAGTCCTGTTATCTGGGCCTTGAAGGTGGATCCTGCGTCTGGAAAGATTGAAGACTACTTTTAGATCACAGGTCCCAAAGGCCAGTGGTAATGCCAATGTGACCTGTGTGCACCCTAGAATGTGTAATGGCCGGTGGAGCTATGATTGGAGTGGGACTCCATGTTCAAATATCCACACAATGTGGATCTCACTTGATGGCCTTGGGGTAGTTACTGTCTCCAGGCCTAACCTACCTCACAGGGTGGTTGTGAGCATAAAATGGAGTTGAGAACCACGTACATCACCCTGAAGAGGACTGGGATAAAATAGATGAATCAAACCAGACTCAGAATTCTAAGAGATGTACAAAGGTAGACACACCAAGACTCCTTGTGTACATATGGAAAGCGCTCCCTGAGGAAGAAAGATTGAAAACTACCATGGTATACCATTATGGATCAGCTATCAAGTGCTCAATGCTTCTCAAATACTGGAATCAAATATCGTTGGATGACAAACACAGAGAATATTTGAAGAATACCCAAGCAATTGAAGCACACTTTGATAATGTTTAACAAAATTTGCAAAAGAAAAATTTATGAAGAATACACCAGGGACAGAAGCCTGGCAGACTGCATTCACCTTATAGCAATTTTATCTGTTTCTTGGAAATGTGAGCAAATTTTAATGAGGGCTAAAAATTGATAGGGTTTTTTTTACAAGTTCAATTCTATTCAAAAGTTGCAAGAACAGGAAATATTTCACACTTCAGTTGCACATTGTTTTGGGAGTTTCATATATCAAGCCCTTACTACTAATTGACACCAACTTTCTTAAGAGCTTGACCAGGTATGAAGAGGTTGGTTTGTGCTCCAAAATACATTTCCAGCTAATAAAATGCAGTCTGGAGTTTTCTCCACTATAATGTGCACAGACATGTGACAATATACAAATGAAAGATATAGTAATGAAGACTCCTTCCTATATGATGGGGCAGGGAGTTGGGACATTACAGCACTGCCTTTTTTTGAAACTGAGATCTTTGTTGTGCCAGGCTCAATAGTGTCTGCTCTGACCGGTGATGGGTCTCCCAGATCTCATGCAGAGACCTTTCACAGCCTTGCTACTTGATACTGGAATTGAAGCTGGGGCCTCATGGAAGCCCATGCTCTACTCTTTATCCCACCCTTCTTCCAAGCAACTGTGGGTGATCAGCAGGGTTTTCCCTTCTTCTGTTTTATCCGTACTATAGCCCTGTGAGGTAAGTCAGAGAAGATGCCTGGCCCAAGGTCACCCAGTGAGGTTCATGGAAAAACGGATTTGAATGTGGGTCTCCTCTCAAATCCTAGGCTGATACTTTAACCACAACCCCACACTACTCCTCACTGATAAGCCCCTTTATCCTCTCCCAATTTTAATCACACATTCACTTTTCATGAAAACCAAACTTACTGCTCTGCCTGAGACCCCCTCCAAGTCACTGTTTCTTTCACAATTAATGCTATACCTTAAGAGCAGGGTGCCTACATAACATGCTAACAGAATAAAGAATTACCATGTAATTTGTCAATCTGTTTGTCTATATAAATTTTAAAAATTAAGCTGTAACAATGCTCTTCCAAAGAGGTCTTAATACTTTTAAGTCCTTGTAGTCATGGTTATTGGCAGCTTTAATGGCACATGCTTCCTAAGTCACCTACCATGTAGAATATGAGCTGATTTTATTCCAACGATTTCTAGGGCAATGAATGAAGTTAAATTTTAAAATTTGATTGCTCAGGCTGTCAAAAGCAGAAGGAAAGGACTTCAGAAAACTATGTCTTCTGCTCAAGCGCCTTTGAGGAAGGGCAGAATAAAAATGTAATTGTGAGATAGGTTCAAAGTCCCCCCCCCCTTATTGTTAATGGAAGATACCACTCTCTCCTTTCCCTTATGTTACTTCAGAAAGCTCAGCCTCTGGCTTGATTTAACAAAGTTCTTTTATATGTGCCAGTCCTTCCACTCTCGGGGCCAATGCTTCACTCTCAGGGCCAATAAGTCAGCAGGGGCAATCAAATGAGAGACAGGTTTGGGCAATTGCTCCCAACTTCTGCAGAATCTGCTAAGAGTCATTTATCAGCCTGCCAGCCAGTGGACATTTGGACACCTTCCAATTATATGGGGTTGGGATGCATCCAGACATAATTGTATATTGTACAGTCATTGAACTACAGCGATCATTTGCAACTGGATTTTCCTGACTGGACAAGAAACTCCAGTCACAAATTATTGTTATGGCACAATGAAAGAGCAATGTGCAAGGATGTCGGGATGCAAGCCTTGACTAGATACAGTGTGGAAACTAAAAGCTATACAAAAATATTCTCAACACAGTGCGAGCTGATCACAATAGTCCCACATCCTAAGTACTCCTCCTGCCTAATCTCTTGTGATTTCAGGGGGACTTATGCAGGAAAAGTTTTCAAGCCTTCAGTGAACAGAAAATAGATTTTGCCCAGTAGATATAATATGAATACATTTGTATGGGTAGTTAGTTGATTCTACAGTGAACAATTTGCCCAAGAGCAAGTTCCTGAAGCATTGTTTCTCAGTTCCCCTGGGAGAGTGTAGCCTCTGGGATCAAATGTCCTTCCCTGTGCTCTTCCAATTAAGTCTCAGTTTCATATTGCATTAAAAGGCAACAAGGTCCTTTAAGATGCACACACAGATCAACAGCAGGATTTCAAAACTCTCCTCACTGAACTGTGGTAAAAGAGCTCTCATCCAAATTGCTGATATTTCAGGCAAAAGAGCAACAGATCCCAAAGACTGCCAGGTCCTACTCCACGGTATTCAAACATGAATCGGCTGAAGCAGTGACCGATTGCCCTAGGACTGATCTGCCCATTGGTACCTTTGGACAAAAAAAAAATGAGCCTCCTGACAGTTGTAACTTGGACAAACATCCCTCTGCTCCTTATTAGGGCCAACAGCTGCTACAGCATAATTCATTGCAGATTTGCTACTCAGCAATTAAGGCGATATATAAAAAGACCTCTCCAAACTGCATCCTACAAGTTCCAAAATAGAAAAGATCCAGGCCAAACAGTTTGGTACTCTCATCTTCTGTACTTGGTACTCTTCAGAAAGGGACATATAGGCTGAGTTCAGACTGGCAGTTTGGCCCAATATAGGCACGTTTCAGAAATGTTTCACAAACAGATTAAAGGGGCCGTTCACACAGGCACATGTCAGGCATTCCCCAGCCGTACTCAACCCATCTTGTAACACTTCCCTCCTGAGTTTAAAAGATACCAGGTGAAAGTGGTAGCAAATCCTGGAGAGAGTGTCCATCCCGCTTCCTGGAAGTGTGAATGCTAAAAGCCACGCGAACAAGCCACATTGATAATTGCATGCCTATGCGCATAGGCACACGTCGCCGGAGTGAGAAAAAGCCACTTACAGCCCCGCCTCCGCCAGGGGTGGGCCAACAGTGTGAACACTCCCTCGTGCCTCCTCCCCGGTATGCTCCCGCATCAGTCGGTGTAGTGTGACTGGGAATACCTGGAACAAGTTGTACCGGGTCTTTTTTGCCACGACTCCCTTGTGCTTTAAACTGCCAGTCTGACCTCAGCCATATCATTGCTAAGTGAGACAGCATAGCAAACTCGAAGTAAGCAGGCAATTCAAAGCCTGCATTTATGTTTTAATGTGGTCCAGTGACTTGTGGCTGGACTTTTGTACACAGACAATGGGTAATTTAGACTGAAGTGTCAGCTCAGACTCCTAAGGTAAATTCTCAATACTGATCCAGAATGCTGAATTTAGGGAGCTGTGTTCCAGATCTGTTGAGTCAATTTACATGAGCTAATTACTCTTGGTGCCTTAAGACTTCTAAAAAAATGATAGTAACAACAGCTTATTTCTGTAGCAGGAAATATGATAAAGAAATATTACAAACTTGGAGTTTTAGGAACAACTCATGAGGGGGATGAAGCCAGCACAAGAAGATGGTGATAGTAAAAAATAAAAAATAAAAAATGGTCAGAGCCTGGATTCAGCCCCAGAACCTGTGTTTCATGCAAAGGCTTTTTTGTCTCATAACATGGGGCATGGAATATTCATTCACTTGCACTGTTATCTCTAAAAAGGGAGGAAATGTGGCATATAATCTAACTTTTACAGGCTGATTCCCCAATAGGAGAACAAAACATTTAACTTGTACATCAAGCAGGGTTGCTCTAGCCCCCAACTGATTGGGAAATGGTGGACTTCAGAGGCTACCGCACCTACAGCCTGATCTTATACTGGAGATGGTGGAGCTCTCTCACTGGGATACTGCAGTTTCCTGGCTGCCAAAAAAAAAATAGCATTTTCCTTCTAGATTTTATTTACTTTAAAGTAAATAATATAAAGTCTCAAGGGGTATTACAAAATTCAAAAACAATGCAATAGGGAAAACATAACATTCAAAAACAATGCAATAGGGAAAACATAACACCGGTATATCTTAGACTAGGAATAAGGCTCGTTGTGGACATAAATACAACGAGCTCTAGAAAGAGGCTCTGGGAGAGTGCCAAGGCCTTGGGCACTCAGCATTGTCAGGGGGTGGTAGCTCCCTCCCCCCTCCTTTTGACTCCCAAAGCACCAGGAAGGGACATGGGATCACTTGGAGGAAGTGTGGCCCTCAGCGACAAAGAGGGAGAGTTCCCAGGGAAGAAGGTCGAGCATCCGGATGAGGAACAATGACAGGGAAGGGTCCCCCAAGAGGATTGCCGGCCCTCCAAGGCAGAAGGAAGGAGTATTCCGGAGGAGGGGTTGGTCGGGTGGCTTGGGAACCATTGTGGTAGGGCAAGGTACACACCAGGAGAGAATAAAGGCAGATTGCCCTCTATAACAGCCGGGGAGGATAAAGGTGCTGTGGAAGAGGTTCACCAGTATGCAGAGAGAGAGAAATTAGCACGAACTTCCAAACCTGCGGCTCGAGAGACCAGAGTGAAGTAACTCAGGACCATTCCAAGATCTGAGGCTGTTTGAATAAGGACAATTGGCATCCCTCCTTTCGACTACTGGGTGCGTGCCTCCCCCCCCGTTGGGTTTCCCACCCTCTCTTTTGCCGGGACGGCTCAAGACTGGACAAGCGTCAAATGTGCTGTGGTGACCTCAGCAGGGTATAATGACACAGAGTCCACCATTTTCTCCAGAAGAACTGCTACTTGAAGAGCAGTTGTAATTTTCAATTATCTCCAGTCCTCACCTGGAGATTGGCAACAATTGTTACTCAGGAGGAAATGGCTGGTTTGGAGGGTGGAGTCTATGGCATTGTACCTGTCTGAGGTCTCACCCCTCCTCAAACCTCACCCTCTCCAGGGTCCAGGGTCTCACCCCTCCTCAAACCTCACCCTCTCCAGGGTCCACCCCCCAAATCTCCATGAACTTCCCAACCTGGAGTTGGCAACCCTATCTCCTTCCCAGCCAATCATCAACCTGCCATTATCTGCCCCTCTGATTTCAGCTTTGCATTTCTTCCTCCTTTCCTTTTGGAGATCAGTTGTAATTCTGAGTGATTTCCAACCCTCTCTTGAGATTGGGAACAGTGGTTCCCCAGAAGGGAATGGCTGGGTGGGAGGGTGGAGTCTATGGCATTGAACCTTTCTGAGGTCCCACTCCTCCTCAAACCTCACCCTCTCCAGGTTCCATCCCCCAAATCTCCAGGAATTTCCCACCTGGAGTTGGCAACCCTATCTCCTTCCCAGCCAATCATCAACCTACCTTTATTTCCCCCTCTCTCTTCAGCTTTCCATTTCCCCCCACACAACCTGCAGCCGCTCCCGTGCTCTGAAGCCCTGACTGCCAGAGTCTACCATTTTCCGTGCTCTGAAGCCCTGACTGCCAGAGTCCACCATTTTCTCCAGAGGAACTGATTTCTGCCATCTGGAGAGCAGTTGTAATTCTGAGTGGTCTCCAGCCCTCACCTGGAGATTGGAAACAATGGTTCCCCAGGAGGAAAAGTAGTATTTCTTTGCAATTGGGACCAAAGCAGCTTACATCATTTTCCTCTCCCCCTTTTGACTTGCACAACAACCCTGTGAGGTAGGTTAGGCTGAAACTCTGTGACTGGACACACCGGCCTCTGGCTCTCTGCTCTAGCCTCTCTCTCTCTGGCCCAAAAGAGCAGGGTTTCCCCACGTCTCTGGCTTGTGGCCTGGACAGCCTGGTCAGCACAGGCAGCAGGAGCCTTTCCTAACTTCCTGTAGGACGAAGATGGCCTCCTCCCTGGATGGGCTGCAGTCTGTATTGATGCCGCCCCGAGCGTTGGGACAGTCCCTGTCTCCCGCCCTTTTCTGCCTTGGGGCAGCTGGGAACTGTAGTCCAGCAGATGAGGAAGCCCCATTCAACCCAGTGAGTGATACCTCTCTGGAACTACAACTCAATTAAACCTTATGGCGGAACATTTTAAACAAACAGCCACAGACAACAGCCCAGCAGCCACCTTACAAACACAGTTAACTGCCATTTCGTTACACCTACCAACAGCCACTGAGGGAAAAGTTAAGTCCCACACAGGAGACAAGTAGGAGAAGTGTCTTTGTCAAAGAGACAAAGCCATTTGCCAGGAATTCTGACTGAAGGGGGAGTGGCTGAAGGGGGAGTGGGCGGAGAAGAGGAGCAGACCTAGCACCCGGCCAATGGCACGCGAGTAGTCCTGAGTGGCAGCTGACGGGCCAAAGGCTGAGGGAGTGCATGGAATCCTGCCACCCCATAGGAGGGAAGCCATCCTGACTCAGCTTTATATATAAGGAAGGATATTGCAAGCCATTGCAAGCACTGTTAGACGTGTGTATGATGTGATTGTGCGAGTCTCTGAAAACATAAATGATGAGCAACACACATATCCCTCTCCCATATATGAACCACTCTGTGATCTTAAAGCTTTTAGAGATCTTCAGTAATCTCGCAATGGAACATGCTTCTATGCCCTTTTAAAAAGCTAAGAGTAGACATAAGCAGTGGCAAAGCACAATGGTCCTATTACTCTTACCGTAGTCACCGGGAAACAAGGGCACTCAGAGAAACCAGCTTCTCCCCTCTGCCTAGCCCCAGACCACGGATCAGAACTTCTCAGAAACTGAAGTGCATTTTATATATAAAGGAACCTATTAATTTTTATTTACTTCACAGTCCACCCTTCTCACTGAGACTCAAGGCGGATTACATGGTGTAAGTTATTGTAAGCAGCAGGTCAAAAATGTTTTTGTTTTTTTTAAAATTCAGGCTTTCAACTGTAGGGGTTTTATCTTTTTCAGTTGCTTTCAGGTCTGCTTTTAACCTGACGGCAGCTTTTTGGATGATTATTTTTTTTGCTTGTTCAGTAGTTGTTTTAGTCTGTTTTTATGCCCCTGGGTTTTTGAGTGATGAGTTTTTAATACTAGTGTTTTTGCACGTGAGTTACTTCAACCAGCTGAGGCAGCATAGCAATTCTTTATACAAATAAATGAGGAGGAGGAGGAGATTGGATTTATACCCCGCCCTTCACTACCCAAAGGAGTCTCAGAGCGGCTTACAAACTCCTTTCCCTTCCCCTCCCCACAACAGACACCCTGTGAGGTAGGTGGGGCTGAGAGAGCTCTGACAGAAACTGCTCTTTTTCAAGAACAGCTGTGCCAGAACTATGGTTTGCCCAAGGTCATCCAGCAGGTGCAAGTGGAGGAGTGGGGAATCAAACCTGGTTCTCCCAGAATAGAGTCTGCGCACTTAACCACTACACCAAACTGGCTCTCATGCAAGTGTGATGGATAGAATTTGTTTGCACAGGCACTAAGCAGTACAGGACAAGCCAAACTGAGCATCCCTGCTTAAAGGCTCTGTAGTTCTGCTCAGTGCTTGGGGACATGAAACAGGGCATGCTTTCTTACTCTGCCCTGCTTTGAGCTTCCCTTTCTGTAAGCCTGAGCCGTGCTGGAAACAGAGCGCTAAACTAGACTGACCTCTGAACACAGCTAACAAGGAAAGTCTTATGTTTATGTTCTCAAATATGGCCCAGCAATGAAAGAACCAAACAAAATAGGTTTGAAGATGATCCATGCATGAGGGCATTACAATGACCTTCCAAGGTGTGCCAGTTTAACAGATGCTTCTTGCAGTACTTGGATAGAACAGCACTACATCTTCTCCACTCGTGTGCGCTCAACAATAAAGCAGTCATTCACTAGTACAGTCCCAGGCCAGCACAACATGTTCATTTCTAGTGCTGGGAGATAGCCATCTACATGGAACATACTGCACTCCTAGACCTCACCTTTCAAATACAGCAAGATCACGTTCTCAGCTGGCGTGATGAAGTGCTCCAGGGTTACTGATTTCAAGAGTACTGGTGCCTTTTCTTTTTTCCTTATCCATGTCATTTCTTACAACAGCAGACCAAAGAGTGGATCAGCTCAATGCAGAGTTTAAGGAAGGGTTAGGCTATTTCCCTTTGCCGTATGGTATCTTCTTAAACCACTAATGTAGATGGACTGTAACTTACCAACAGAGCAGCAATCCAAACAAAATACAGGATAAATCATTAAAATGCCAAGTTTCACTTGACTGTTCATGGCCACAGATGGGAGTTACAGGAAGTATATATGGGGGGGGGGGGAATAAAGTGTTGAGGGGTTGTGCTGTGACCAGGGATGGCACACACATCGCCCAGAGACAAACGTAAGTACAAATAGCATACTGGGCCAAAGCCATCCTGACAGCAGCTCTGCTATTTTCCTGAAGGGGAGAGAGTTAGGTGATGGTTCCATAATTTTTTCTATATATTTTCAGCTACCATACAATGCCCAACAGATAACTGTGCCAAAAGGAGTCATGAGAACTGGCCCACAGCTTTGCGACTTAATCAGTATGACATATTTCTTGGCTTGGAGAAACTTCTAGCAAGTCATATCTTAAACCAGTCCTAGAAGCTTCATTCTTCTTCTTTTTTCTTCAACTTAAAAGATATTCCTGATTTGCATGGGCAATTTGAACAATGGAAAACAATCCATCAGTTCCTGCAATGTGAGCTGAAAAATTATTGAAGAACAAAGTAGTACCTCCTGTAAAGTTGAGGAAGGAAGGCTATTGAAGGCACAGATGAGGGGAGGTTTAAGAGCTGGAAAATGATCTGCCCAAAAGCTGCCTAGCGGCAGGATTGCATCCAGTGTATGTACCTTGATTGGGGAGGAAAAGAACCCTGAACATTAAAGGATTTGGCAGAAGAAAGCAATAAGAACCAACTATGATGCCCTGAAAGGCCTCTAAGGCTCCTTATAGTATAGCTATCATCCCTTTACCTCTTTCCTCAGACAAAGGCCAGGCTAATGATCCTCTGGGGGCAAAGCATTTTAGGTAGGAAAAGCCTACACGCCATGACACAACCGGTCTGCTGGTGGAAATGCTACAGTCCTCTATGATACTCAGACTGATAAAATGAAGGGTATGGGGTCATGCCTGCATCTTTTCAGTTTGGATTAGCCCAGGGCAGAAGCATGGCCACAAGGGGGGGGGGAAGGGGGGAGAGATCAGCCAGCCAGCAGAAAGTTAAGTCAAGATGCCTTAGCCTTTTAATTCATTGTAATCAATTTACTTGTTAAGGAGAGAGGTCTAGTCAATGTCTCCTGCCTCACATCCTTTATGCAGGAGGCTAGCCTTCTGTAATTCTTCTCATGCACCCTCCTGATATTTTCTAGTTTTGGGATTAATGGTAATTTGTTTCCCCAAAGGCTGAACTAGCAAAGGCCCGAAGCGAGGTAGCTTATGCCTCTTAGAGCAACTAGAGTAAAAGGGACATGATTCACCATGGAGAAGCAGCATCTGGACTAGCTTGGCTCACTTGGACTCAGGCTGCCAAAACATATTATGATGTTCCCAGAATGTCTGGGAAAATTAAAACAAGGTCACCTCAACAATGACTGAAGGCAACAGAAGACAGAGAGCAGGATGGGATAACTTCATAAAAAGTAAACAAATAAATGTGTGGAGGACCCCATCTTTAGCATACTGTACTTGAACACATGAAGCTGTGTTACACTGAACCAGACCATCGCTTCATCATAGTTAGCAGCTTCCCAAGGTTTCAGGAGAAGGCCTTTCGCATCACCCACTACTTCATCCCTTTAAGTGAAAATGCTGGGGACTGACCCTGGAACCTTCTGCACATCAAGCAGATGCCCTACCACTGAGCCTCCCCTCCTCCCCCTGACACTTCAGGCAGCGGGACAGAATAACTGCAGGATCTCATGCATATAAACCACCCTACATGTGATTTCATGCTACTATGGGATGCACATGAATACTGGAACCATGTGGGCAGGGCCAGCCCAAGCAATCATCATCATGGGTTGATTTTTATAGCAACAACTTGCATAAATGCACAGAAACAAAAATACCACAGGGGCTGTTAGCACAACCAACATTTTCTTTTTTGCTTGGCATGTTGATGTCAACTTCTTACCCAGAACTCATCTAGAGGCAGACCATGTTTTCCTGAGAACTCAAGGCAGTTTGAATGAGGGATCACCACTTGAGACATATATGCTCCTCATTCTACTTTTGACTCATGTAAAGATGGTTTGCTCTCCCATTTCAAAAAATCTGTTTGACCAGAGGTGACAATCAGATGGAACAAATGCTTGCACACCTCAGAGGAAGCAAAGCCTCCTTCAAACTGCTCACAAGTTCATCTCCATTATAACTAAATGGCTGCCTGTCTTTGGGCTTTGTTTCCAAAACTGTATTGTAATGCTGTACAACCAGCATATCTTCCTGACCACTTGTGCTCTAGAACACACATACCTATACAATTAATATTAATGTATACTTTGGCTCTTTTTAGAAATAAGGGTGCTTTAAGTGGGAGAGACTGTTCTTACATAATAACCTTAGTGGAGCATTTAAATCATGCATACCACATATTTGCTAGGAGTCCCTGCTTACGAGGATGTCTTTTCAGCTATTTGGCCTACCCCATTTTTCCCTCCTCTGGCCCTTCCGTAGAGAGGGGCAGCTGTACACAGTCCCAACCCTATTTCCAGATAAATCTGGAATGTTCATTATCACTTGAACTATACATGGGCTCACATTCTCTGCAAAAGGTTTAGAGAAGTGGCCACTCTTTACAAAACAAAGCTCCTTACTTACTATTCTACTGCTGGAAATTTAAAGGCAACTGCTTCTTATAACCAAATAAGAACTAAATGCCAGGATATGGAATAAGTATTCATAATACTCTCCCTCCCACTTTTCTCTCTCTCTCTCTCTCTTTTTTTTGCTTTCTGTGGGCTTCTACTGAAATAGAAGTACTAAGCTTTAAAGCAGCATCCTCTAATAGCTTCTGGTTAATACATTGCATGGGTGGAATAAACATGAGATTTTGACCTTTGGCATGCTGAGCTGCAAGGATTCCCCATTCCATCATTAACACTGGCAACTGAAAAATTCTCCCAGCATACACCAGCAGTTCAAAGGACACCTGGCACCTATGGCCAGATGAAGCTTGAAGGGCTCACACTAACACACAGCAATTGAGGCTATAGACAGCAGGTGGTGCTCTATTCCTATGACCTCTGGAAGTACAATCCAAAGACAAGAAACCAAAACAATTAGGGAGCTGGGTTTGCTTGAAGGGCACATAACAGTCTTTAGGCTAGATAGCAAGCAGCTTTGAGGAACATATCAATGAGCTGCTTGGCCTAATCTTATGAAGAACACTGTGACCTGGGCTTGAGTGTCATGAAACCTCCACTGCTTGAGCTTTGAACAAAGACAGCCAAGCACATGAGTGGATTTGTGTAGGTAGGTTCACTCCTTCAGTCAGCAGGATTAGCTAAAGGATCTCTTACATGCTTAATGTTAAGGCTCTTCCATTATCATGCAGAAGGCAACTCAAGCAGGAGGTGTGCCACTAGCTCCTTAAGAATTAGTTGCAATATTTTTGTTCTGCATATTTTTGCTTTTTTTTTTTTTGCAGAAAACCATTTACCCTTTTTGTTTGTTGCTGCTGTATTTTGGAAAGCAGGAGTTCAGTGTTTTCTTCCATGGTATTTATTCATTTTTATTATTTAAAATATTTCTGTGCCACCTTTCTACCCAATACAGGGTCTAAAGTGGTAGGAATATGCAATATTAGACCTCGCAAGTCTACAAAGGAAAATAATTTGAACCTGTATCTTCTAGACTAAGATTTTTTCTGCACATCAGTGTTGCTGCTGGTTCCTGGCGAGTTGAATCCCCAGCTGATGCTCCGACTTTGCGGCACCCCTTCTGCAAAACGGCATTTATTTTGGGGAACTTTTTCTTGAATTTCTTGACATTTCTCTTGAATCCGACCCCCCCCCCCAATGTGTTCCGCCCTTCCTTTGAAAAGGGATTGTGTGGCCGTGTCTGCTGTTCTTATACGAAGTAATATACTGTAATTTTGGGACATTTTAATTTGTGATTTATTCTGTGTTCAGTCCTTTTATATATTTGTCTTAATGTTCTCCCTTTTATAATGCCAACAAAAGTAAACTAACTATCAGTGTGGCCGTGTTATCATGTATGTCATCAGCAATGGAACCTTTTTCTGTGTGTGCATGTGCAGTAAAGTTATAACATCATAACATTGTAAAAAAAAAAAAAAAGGCTGGATGTATTATGGGGAACAGCATGGTTGCTGCCATTTCAAAGGTCCCCTGCTCCTCCTTAGTCGCCAACTAAGAAAATTCCTGGCGATCGTTGAACTGAATACACCAACTCATACCAATGTTATTCAATAATTATGAAGCACTTTAAAATGTGTCCTCATGTACTCCATTAGTGACAAAACCTCCTTTTTTTGCATATGCAGTAATGTTATAACATCATAACATTATAAAAAAACACATCAGGAGCTATAGGGGAAGAGAAGGGGGGGAGAATGAAGAAAAAACACAGGCACGTGGCGTCAAAAGCAAAAAGAACGAAAGGAAGGGAGGGAGGGAACTTTATGGATGGGTCCAGATAATGAAACTGAAGCTCAAATACTTTGGCCACCAAATGAGAAGGGAGCACTCACTGGAGAAGACCCTGATGCTGGGAAAGATTGAAGGTCAAAGAAGACGGGGACGGCAAAGGATGAGATGGTTAGACAGTGTCATAGATGCAACGAACATGAAATTGAGCAAACTTCAGAGGACGGCAGAAGACAGGAAGGCCTGGCGTGATCTGGTCCATGGGGTCGCGAAGAGTCGGACTCGACTGTGCGACTGAACAACAACAAATTGCACGGAGAAGGTTACGTGAAACCTTGCTGCCCGTTTTGTCCCGTTATGTTGCCATATTATAATGGGGGGGGGGGAATTGTGTTGTAACACAACATTACTCTTAAAAAAATTAGTGGATGGCTCAGGGGACAACCTGAAGGGGGGGGCAGGAGGGGAGGTGAACACACAACACGGATGACACAAAAGGGCGGTGGGAAGCAAAGTTAGAAATCACTCTGTCCTTGGCTTTCCTCAGCGCTATACTTCCAGGTATATAGATGCAGCTCAGTGGTTCAAGTTGTCTTGTAGCTGGAAGAAATTAATTTTGTCAGTCCTTACAGGAAGCAGTGCTCCACAGGTCAAGAGCAGCAATGACAGCACGGACGGAAAGTATGGATTAAAGTGACAGAGGCAGGACACCATGGGAGAGACTGCAGCTATAGAAAAAGCAGAGCCTGGGGTTCCATTCAAATTTCCCCTCTACGACAGTGACCTGAAGTATCTAATGTAGTATACGTGTTTCAGGATACAGAAAGGCAGCTCTGATTGTATATGCCAACTGTTATAGCAAGACTCTGTATAATCACAGTTTGCATAATGTCTGATTATATTCACACTGAACTCCTAGAATTCCTTTCCCCTGACAGCAAAATTCTGATTTCTGACCTGCAGTAAACCAGTATTCTTGTCTATAAGAATAAAAAGGATTTCTAAAATAAGTGATCAGACTTTGGCCACACATGAAAACATTTCCCTTGGAAACCGAAAAGATGCACTTTATTATTATTATTGTTGTTGTTGTTTTTGGCAGACTGTATTTGAAATGACCATCATGGCTTAACACAGAAGCCAGTGAGCTGTGCATTTTGGTTTAAGCAAAGTATGCGGGTGCAGGTGCATGGTGCATTTAGGCTTAAAGTGAGATCTAATCCAGCCCCTTCACCCATCACTGATGTTGCTGGTGCCAGACGTCTTCCTAAGCAGCCTGCGTTTCCTTTTGCTTTGGGAGGAGGGCAGGTGAATCCTTTGTCACCCGTGAATCTTATTTGCCAGACTGACACTAGCATGCTTCCTTCAGATGTTCTGCACTGCAGAGCAGTAACACGATCATGATCATCAGATCAACCAATGACTTTCCTGATGCAACACATCAGTGAGGTTTCAGCTTTAACCAGAACACTTTCCCAGTAAGCACCTATATCTTTATGCCTTTCCCTTGAAAGAAAGATAGCACTAGTCCCCCTTCAACATCTGAGAGTCTCTCTCTCTCTCATGCCAATTTCTTTGTGCCCGTTCCAGTCACTGTGTGTCCTTAAGGCTAGAGTTGTCATTTCCGGAAGGTGAAGACCTCTCGCGATTTCAGTCCCCTTCGGCCTTCACTGCCTGATTTCGGAGACGGCTCATCCACCATGCCCCCATAAGGGCAGCTGTCAGAGTCCAGGTGATTTCCAGTACACTCCACAGCAGGGATATAGCCGCTGTCCCACATGCCAGTCCCACACAGTTTACATAAATCATGCAGGCTGCAGGTGATCCTGGGTAGCAGGCGGAATTGATACAGCAAACTTCTAGCCTGGAGGTGAGGCAGTAAAAGTTAATACAGAGTAAAAAGAGTGCTGACAGAAAGGATGGGCAACCAACATCAGCTATTTCAAGTCATAATGAAGACCCATCACCACCCGCCAGACACTCACACACAATACATCCAAAATATACCTTTTGAAACAGGTAGAATTACAAAGTTTACAAAATGGTTTCCTTGCAACCATGAGATTTTTATTTACCTTCCTGAGTACGAGCTCCCCATTCATGTGCATGGCCAAGTTCCCAAAATGCAGCAGCATCTGGTCAGTAGCCAGTTGCTGTTCAATGACATCGTCCCCATAGATCACCACTATGGCCACACAGATGAAGAGATGGAAATAATCTGTCTGCAACAGCAAAGAAAAAAAACAAAAGGCAGCAACTATGAGGGCAAGTTAAAAGGGGGCTCCAGGTAGACTGTCAAAGTAGCTTGCAGGACTTTTTGTCTTCAAAAGAGCCAATGAGCAGGCACCTCACTCTTACAACCACCAAAATCCTTAAACCTGCTGCCTGAGACAAGAAGGAGCACATACAAAAGCCATCCACAGGTTATCACAGCCAATCTGAACCTGGCTCAGCCTCACATACATGCCCCTGGCAGCCCTTACTTGTGCTTATGCTGTGCACAAGACACAGCATGTTTAAAAGCTCCTTAAGCATGTGTGAAGCTACCAGTACATCAAACATTTGCACACGTGCACAGCTGTCACCAGGGGTATGCAGCTCTGACAGGCAGACATTATACACACTAGGGCATGCACCCTCAGTAACGAGCTTTTAAACATGATGCTCACCATGTGCAGCAAGGTCTTCTCAAAATTTATTGTGGAATAAGCAATGCAAAAGGATACAAGGTAAATGGCTTTACCAATGCTTAGGGGAATCCATGAAACAGTCATAGATAGCAGCCACTGGCAGCACACGTTACCATCCCACACTATTTCTGAATTTCCCCAAGTTATTTGTCAGGCCAGACCCAGCAGAAAGGGCTGAGCTATATGGATCACTGAGCACTTCCTGCCCAAAGCTTCATCCATGTGCCCCAGACAGAAATGAAAGTGGTGCTGGCTGAAGGGCTTGGTCTAATTTTGGCAACCTTCTATGCTGCTCTCTGCTGCACAGTAATCCAGTGAAAGGCTGCTTTGCAAAGCCACAAAGGGCAACATCCAAATATTTAATGATTCTCAAGTAGATAAATGAACATGAAAAAGCACACTTTGTAGGGGCAAGATTCTTTGGGGTCACTTCCCAAAACAAACATGTCCCTTTTGATTTAAAAAAAATCATGACAGTGGAAAAGAAGAAGTCAAAATGGATAGGGGGATCAAGCTGGCAGCCAGTTAGGGGCACAAAAGTTGCATGCGCTACCACAGAATTCACACACGTTTAAGAAGTGAAAAATGACAGATGAAGGCTATCAAAATCTGGTAGGTTAGCAGGATTTGTAATAAAAGTGTGATGAGAATTTCTAGAGCTGAGCACCAGAGATTAACAGTGACAAATCACACAGGCAATGGCTTACACTAAACATGAAAGAAAACAACTCTTGTGGTTAGGGAATGAAACTTGTGTCAAACAACATTTCCTGTCTTTTCCTCACAGTGTGCCCAAATTCTACCTATCTTATTCTCCATGTATCTTGTCCACAACGCAGTGCTTCCCCACCCTAGTCTTTACTAAAAAAAAATTAAACCGATACACAAAATAGATACTTGATAACCAGAGTTAGCAATATTTAAGTTACAAAACAATACACTATGACTTTAATTCTGTTCACAGAATTAAAATTTTCTAGTTGCCAATATTGTGAGATTCATTGGCAGCAGAATTTAGACCAATTGGCTAAGGGTAGGGGAATCTCAGCCAGAAGAAATAGCCCCTTCATGTGACTGTGACATGCTAATTCCAGGCCAAAATCACCGGAGCAATTATTTGGCTAACATAAATGTGAGCCAACAGCCAGAGGTTAACACGTTCTGGTGGCAGCCCCCTCCTCCTGCAGACAAGACCAGGTCAGACAGAAACCGTGCCTTCTCCCCCACTACTTGGTCTGGAGGCTAACTTTCCAGGGAGGGCTGGAAATCAGCCTGTGCAGCTGTCCTTCAGAGCAGCATTTACAGCTTGCAGAAAGCCAGGCCCGCCAAGGCTGCATTGACAACTTTAAGGCAGGATGAGGGCTTTTCGGGTTGATGGGATGCGACAGCGGCAAGAACAGCCCAGGAGCTCAGTAATGAACTGTCAGGGTGAAATTTGCATCAATTTGTATAACATCAGAGGGAAACAGTAGGGGAGAAGACCAGCAAACTGCCAAGGAACCACGTGTTTCTAGTCATGGCTGAAGGAAGGGACACAGCTGGGAACCAGCAGCCACCACTGGCAGTGTTCCCATTCAGTATCCTCCCCAAAGACCAATGCAAGAGCCCCCGACAAAGGAGGAATCTCTGCCTCCAAGGCCTAACCTGGTAGTGAGCCCAGCAGGCTTCCCATATACGCAGAGCCTCCGCATCTGGAAACTCGCGCTTAAAGCAGAGGAGGATCCAGCGGTGACAGAAGAGCATCTGCAGACCATCCTCCCCAAGGGAAACCAGGTGGTGGTAGAAGCGCGAATGCATCAGCCGCAGCAGTTCTCGCAAGTACATCTGCAAAGAGAGTCTGGTGCTCAACTGACCCACAGCCTCTGGGGAGAGGGGACAACTTGCCTCCCACCCAGAAACCCAGCCAGTCCAGCTAACATATGCATACGTCTCAGAGCTGGCTCACACATTCTACCCAACAGGACATCCAAACTCACAATTGCCCACATGACCTGCCTGCTAAGTGTCAGAAAATGTGGAAGCTGTAGCAGCAGTTTCTGCGTATGGGAATTTCTGCATGCCGAAAACACCCCCCCCCCCATCACAGATGCTGCCACTGCAACTTCTAGAAGCACGCTCATCCGGCAATACACTGACCACTCCTGCAGGTGCACCAAGTAGCGGCAGCTTCCACAAGCAGGGTGCTCTGCGGATGTAGACATTCCTACAGCAACTTCTGGAAGTATGTGCATGTGACACTGCACTACTCATCCTTATATACTGCTGGTGCAGCAATTACTTATGAAAGGGTAGATAAAGCCCATAAACTGGCTCAGTGACACAGCTCTTGGGCCTATATTTCTGGAGACCCTAGGAAATGGGCTGCAGTGTCAAGCCCTGTGGCCTCTTCACCTCCTCCCAGATAAAGGGAGCATGAACCGGGGATACCATAACCTTCTGATAGTTTTGTAACCGCCACTAGTAACAACATCAATGTTAATGTCAGACTTCTAAATATCCTGGGACTTAAGCTGGTGGGAGAACAGCCCCATGCTCAAATCCTTACCAGCTGTTTCTCCATATCCTCATCACGAGGGGAGCTGACAAAGATAGTGTTCTGCATCAGACCCACGAAGCACCAAAAAGTATCTGATTCATCCAGAACCTCAGCCAGGATTGGAGCAACGAGATCAGACATCCCCTGGGAGTAGCCAATAGCAGGGCTGTACACTGCATAGTTCAGCAAGATTCGCCTAGGAAGAAGACAGTCAAAGGACCAAAAGATGAGGTTGGGATGGGGGAAAGGACCCTGTTTTCTCCCCAACGGTGAATTATCGGTAAAGACTTTGTCTTGTCTACCAGGCTGTGACTTTTTATAAAAAAGAGCAAAGAAAATATGTTGCATCCAGCGCATACAACCCATACAGATACAGGTTCTTGGTTTAAAAAAAGGGGGGGGGAGGGGCGGCTTTAATTCTCCGGGTTCATACAGAACTAATTAAGATCACACTCCCAAACATCAGCCTTGAAAAGTATTTGCAGGGTTGCCAGTTTGAAAAACCAGGTCAACAGCAAGACATAACCTTTCACCTATGACATGTCTCAGTACTGGGAAGCAGTACATTTTAAAAATTGACTCACCTTTAAATACATTTAATATGGAAAGCAAGCAAAATGCATGTCTCCCCCCCCCCCTGCCAAGTGCAGTCCTAGTGAGGTGGTACCAGAACCAAAAGCTGCTTCCCAGTGGGATAAAAATCCCAACATCAGCATCATCCTTGGACAGAATGCTTAGAGGAAGCCTCTCCTTATTGCCATCACAAAGGGGGACTTTCAGTAGCACCCACAGGGCACATTTCCAAAGCTACCCAACTCCCCAGCTGTGTAGTAAGAAAGTTCATAGCATGGCCTGTGCTTTATTTTAACCAGGGGTGGGGGGAAGGAGAGAGCCTAAATGGTTTTAGTCTTCACAGTTGCATGCACATTTGAAAACAAGATGGCAGAAGCATATACATAGGCTAAAACTGGTTGCAGTCTGAATTCCTACAAGTTTGAAATACACATGGGTTTTAGGCTTATTTCTAAACTTAAGCAGGAATGTTTCCACAGACTTAGATTTAAAACTTAGGGGACAGTCCAGCCAAGTTAAACACTTACATGATTTTAGTGACTGGAATTAAGTTTTGAGTTAAGCGCCTGCTGAAAATCAATAGAATTTTACAAAGCATTTTTGGCTTGATCTTATACTCTTATAGAATAGGATATTTACATGGACATCAGTTACATGTCCCTAAAGTAATCCTCCAGCTCATGACACATTGCTCACATGCTTTTTATCAATAAGTTGCTCTCCACTGCTAAATCACCAAGCATTATATTGTGCCTGACTCAAGCAGAAAAGATTACTTCCCCCCCACAACAACCTGCAATAGGAGCAACCCCAACATCTAGCCTAAAAATATATGCAGATGTGCATGTGTTTGAATGTATTTGACTGACCAAGCACTGGAGGCCCCCCCCAAAAAAGAAGCAACAGCTGCTCAACTCGAATTGGGCCCAAGCAGCCTTCCTAGAGTTGCCAAGAGCAAATTATGCAACTATAAAAGTGCTTAACAAGTATCAACTGCTTCATGCTGAAGGCCTGTGCATCTTTCAGGGTTCAGCTGGGGCCATGGTATCTGGACACGTGACAAGCTTGGTGTTCTAAGATGGTTGGAGGTGGACGTCACATGCAAAAATGTGTGTTGTGTAAATGGAGTAGTCACCTCATTGTTTCCACATTGGGGTTGTTCTCTCCTCGGAAGAACTGGTTGCTGCGGTCAGTCCTCACCACGTCTTTGTCAACTGTGAACTGCACGTTTCGCCAGAATGCCTTCTGCTCATCCGGTGTCATAGAGAGTCTGAGCATCACACAACAACATGAGTACATCCCAAAAGCAACTGCAGCTGAATTTGGTGGGGGGGACCAGGGGATCCTTTCAGCCCTACAACCTTGTAGATAAGGGAGAAGTGCCAAGATGAAGAACTGAGGCACATGTGGGAAACAAAACTAGACCTCTTCCTCCTGTAGCAATCTTAACTCAAAGGTTCTTAACAGGTATATTATGTTAATGAGGAAGGAGGGACACCTCATTCATCTAACAAAGTAACAGTAAGTCATGACTTGAGGTGAACTTTGTCACAAAGCCAGAGGATCCCAACAAGCCAATGAAAACACCAGCATCATGCACTCAAAGTCTCTCTCTCTCTCTCTCTCTCTCTCTCTGTCACACACACACACACACACACAATTGGGCACCTGAATTTGCTATCAGCTTTCCAGAGACCTGGAAAGCTGAAACTGCCAGTGGTACATCTGATCAGGCCTCGGATCGGGCTGGAGCGCGCCGGTACGTCGCTCCGGGAGAGAGGCACGGGGGGTGGGGCGGTCACATGGTGAAGCCCCGCCCTTTCTTCTGGCCGCCCTATGCTTCCAGCCTCATTCTGTTCCAGAACAAGGAAGAAGCAGGAGGGTAAGTCGGCTTCCTCCCCCGTCTCTGCCTGGCCGAGGCTGCTCCAGCAGCCTCTGCTAGGCCTCCAGGGCCAACCCAGACCTTCCCGGAGGTGTGCGAAGCCGTGCACCCCAGAAAAAATCTCTCCCCCGCCTCTGCCTGGCCGAGGCTGGTCTCGGTGGCAGCTGCGATGGGGGGGGGGGAATGTTCTCCTGCCTCCCTGAGCCCCACCATAGAGAACAATGGAGGGGAAGGGGGCAACCTGTTTGGGGGCCCGTAGAATTGGACCCCCTGGTTCAATGTTCCTGAAACATGGCGGGTATCTTGGGGAGAGGCTCCAGCAGCTACCCTGCGATTTTGGAGCCTGTCCCTCAAACCCCCTCCCCTCCAGCCCCCAGAATATACCCTATGT
>NW_015173162.1:793618-793744 GCF_001447785.1 Gekko japonicus
GGGGTCACGCAGCCAGCAGAGTGAGAATACAAACCTGGGTCTCCCCACATCGATCTGCAACTCTGACCACTGTGCAGTGCTGCCTCTACTGAACTGTAATGATCCAGAGGTGTTGTAATGTAATAC